>NW_026057577.1:138140829-138144056 GCF_023721935.1 Panthera uncia | reverse complement strand
TAATGATTATATAATAATGATAATAATAATTATATAATAATAATAAAATAATAATAAATAATAAATAATAAATAAAATAATAATAATTATATAATAATATATAATATATTATATATATATTATATATATTATAATTATATAATATAATATATAATATATATAATATATAATATATAATATTATATAATTATATATAATATTATATTTATTATATATTATATATTATATATATATCACAACTTCTTTACCCATCTATCATGGACACTTGGGTTGCTTCCATATTTTGGCTATTGTAGATAATGCTGCAATAAACATAGGGGTGCAGGTATCTTTCTGAATCAGTGTTTTCATATTCTTTGTGTACATACTCAGGGATGGAAATACTGGAACATATAGTACTTTTATATTTAATATTTTGAGAAAGCTCCATAATGTATCCCACAATGGTTGCACCAATTTGCATTCCCACCAACAGTGTACTGGGGTTCCGTTTTCTCCACATCCTCACCAGCACTTGTTGCTTCTTCTGTATTTTTTATTTATTTTTTATTTTTTTAAATTTTAGCCACTTTGACTGATTGCACTTGATTTGCATTCCCTGATGATGAGTGATATTGAGAATCTATTCATGTGCCTGCTGGACATCTGTATGTTTTCTTTGGAAAAGTGTCTGTTCATGTTTTCTGCCCCTTTTTAATTAGATTACTTTTTTGGTGTTGAGTTGTATAAATTATTTATATATTTTAGATTCCAACCCCTTATCAAAGATATCATTTGCAAATATCTTCTCCCATTCAGTAGGTTGGCTTTTTGTTTCATTGATTGTTACCCTTGCTGTGTAGAAGTTTCTATTTTGATGTAATTTTAATCATTTATATTTGCTTTTGCTTCCCTTGCCTCAGGGGACATATTTAGAAAAATGTTGCTACAGCCGACGTAAAGAAATTTTGCCTGTTTTCTCTTTAAGATTTTTATGGTTTCAGGTCTCACATTTAGGTCTTTAATCCATTTTCAGATTATTTTTGTTTGTGATGTAAGAAAGGAGACCAGTTTCATACTTTTACAGGTTGCTGTCTAGTTTTCCCAACACCATTTGTTGAAGAAACTGTCTTTTTCCCGTTAGTTATTCTTTCCTGCTTTGTAGAAGATGAATTGACCATATAACTGTGGGTTTATTTCTGAGATCTCTGTTCTTTTTTTTCATGTTTGCTTATTATTTTGAGAGGGAGAGAAGAAAGGGAGAGAATGTGTGCAAGTCGGGGAGGGGCAGAGAGAGAAGGAGAGAGAGAATCCCAACCAGGGTCTGCATTGTCAGGGCAGAGCTTGATGTGGGGTTCCATCTCAGGAACCGTGAGATCATGACCTGAGCTGAAATCAAGATTTGGACCCTTGACAAACTGAGCCACCCAGATGCCCCTGGGCTCTCTATTCTATTCTATTGGCCTATGTATCTTTTTTGTGCAGATACTATGCTGTTTTGATTACTACAGCTTTGTAGTATATCTTGAAATGTGACATTGTAATAACTCCAGTTTTGTTCTTTCAAGACTGCTTTGGCTATTCAAGGTCCTTGGTGTTTCTATATAAATTTTAGGATGATTTGTTTTAATTCTGTGAAAAATGCTGATAGTATTTTGATAGCGAGTGCATTAAATGTGTAGATTGCTTTGGGTAGTATGACATTTTAATAATATTTATTCTCCCAACCCATGAGCATGGAATGCCTTTTCATTTCTTTGGGTCATCTTCAATTCCTTTCAGCAATGTTTTATAGTTTTCAAAGGATGGATCTTTAATCTCCTTAGTTAAATTTATTCCTAGGTATTTTATTATTTTTGGTGTAATTGCAAATGGGATTATTTTCTTAATTTATCTTTCTTCTGCTTCATCATTAGTGTAGAGAAATACAACAGATATCTATATATTGATTTTTTTATCCTGTGACATTATTGAATTCATGTATCAATTCTGGTAGTTTTTTGGTGGAGTGTTTTGGGTTTTCTCTATACAGTATCATGTAAGCTGCAATTAATGTAAGTTTTACTTCTTCCTTACCAATTTTGGTGCTTTTAATTTCTTTTACTTGCCTGATTACTGGGGCTAGAACTTCCAGTATTAGTTTGACTAAATGCAGTGAGAATGGACATCATTGTCTTGTTTATGATTTTAGGGGGAATGCTTTTTGCTTTTCATTATTGGGTATGAAATTTGCTGTGAGTTTTTCATATATGACTTTTTTTTAAATTTTTTTTTAGCGTTTATTTATTTTTGAGACAGAGAGACAGAGCATGAACGGGGGAGGGTCAGAGAGAGGGAGACACAGAATCTGAAGCAGGCTCCAGGCTCTGAGCTGTCAGCACAGAGCCTAATGCGGGGCTCGAACTCACGGACCGCGTGAGATCATGACCTGAGCCGAAGTCGGCCGCTTAACCGACTGAGCCACCCAGGCGCCCCAGTATATGACTTTTTTTTTTTATTGAGGTATGTTCCCTATAAACTTACTTTGTTGAGGGTTTGTATCATGAATGGATGTTTTTAACTTTGTCAAATATTTTTTTCTTCATCTTTGGAAGTGATCGTATATTTTTTATCCTTTTTCTTATTGATGTGATGTATCACACTGATTGATTTGTGAACATTGAAGCATCCATGCATTCCAAAAATAAATCCCACTTCATCTCGGTGAATGATTTTTTAATGTATTGTTGGATTCAATTTACTAATTTTTGTTGAGGATTTTGCATCTATTTGCATCACAGATATTGACCTATATTTCTCTTTTTTGTAGTGTCTTTATCTGGTTTTGGTATCAGGACAATGCTCACCTGATAGAATGAATTTGGAAGCTTTCCTTCCTTGTCTATGTTTTGGAGTTGTCTGAGAATAGGTATTAGCTTTTCTTTATGTATTTGGTAGAATTTACTAGCAAAGTGGTCTGGTCTTAGAGTTTAGTTTGTTGAAAGTTTTGTGGTTACTGATTTGATTTCATTGCTGGTAATCAGTCCAATTTTTAAAATTTCTTCCTGGTTCTGTTTTGGTACATGATATGTTTCTAGGAATTTATCAATTTCTTCTAGTTTGTCCAATCTTTTGGAATACAAATTTTCATATTTTCATAATCTTTTAGAGTTCTATAATATTTGTTATTTCTCTTCTTTCATTTCTAGTTTTGTTTACTGGAATCTTCTCTGTCTCTCTCTCTCTTTTTTTTTTTTTTTTTTTTTTTA
>NW_026057577.1:138048597-138140729 GCF_023721935.1 Panthera uncia | reverse complement strand
AGTTCTATAATTTTTGTTATTGGTTTTCTGTTATTGGTCTTTTTTTTTTCTTTTCTTTTTTCCCTTTTTTTCCTTTTTTTTTTTTTTTTTTTTTGATAAGTTTGGCTAAAAGTTTATCAATTTTGTTGATTTTTTCAAAGGACCAGATTTTGTTTTCATTGATCTGTTTTTATTTGTTATTTGTTATTTATTTATTTATTTATTTATTCATTTATTTATTTATTTTAGTTTCTATACTGCTTATTTCTGCTCCAATATGTATTATTTCCTTCCTTCTATTCGTTTTGCGTCTTGTTTGTTCTTGTTTTCCCATATCCTTTCGTTGTAAGGTTAGGTTGTTTATTTGATATTTCCCTCACTTCTTAAAGTAAGCTTATATGCTATAATCTTCCCTCTTAGAGCAGCTTTTGGTACATCCCAAAGAATTTTGACCATTGTGTAAAGTGAAAACATCGTTGACATGTGGATATAAGAACCAGTGAGTTAGAAAGATAAGAGGTGACAGTGGAGAAATTTGATATTCAAATTAACATATTTTTGGTGGGGAAAGTATATGTTATAATTTTGGAAGCAAAACCTTGAACTGAACGAAAATAAAGCGTATTTCACATACAGAGTTATAGGAGAGAGAGTGGGAAATGTTAAAGAGACACCCACATCAATTTTAGGCTCACTCAAGAAATATTAGGGGTTAGAAGATGGAGTCTTTAATAAAAGGAGATGGTCAATATGTTGGTATACAACAGGATTAGTGTGCTTGAAGGCACGTGACTTAAGGAGGCAGGACTCTCCCTCCCTCCTCCAGAGGAGGAGGAAGAGGAAGAAATTATTTAGAGACCATAACTGAGAGCAAAAAGAATACTTTCATTTTATGTGTTCTTGTGGCATAAAGGAATATGGAAGAAAACAAATCAGAGTAAACTCAGCTTTATGGAGTTAAATCCAGTTGTCAGTGAATATAAAAGATGGTGGAAATATCTTAAGATGAGATTAAGAACATTAGGACCTTTACTAATCATAGTTAATATTTATATATATTTTCTTATATGATAATCATAATCACCTAACAAGGCAGAAGCCATGATTATCTTTATTTCATAGGTGAGGAATTCTAAGCACTAAAATGTTGAGTAATGTTACCAAGGTCATATATCTACTAACTATTGGTGCCAGGATTCAGAATCAGGCCATTTGACTCTAGATTCTAAGCTGGAATCCATCTGGCTAAAAAAAAAAAAAAAAAAAAAAAAAAAAAAAAAAAAAAAAAAAAAAATTGAAGACTGGTTTTAATCTGGGATTATACACTGCTAAAATAGAAAGACATTGGAAGTGATAATGGATAAGTAGAAAGGTTATACTTAGGGCAGTAATTGAAGTAATGAGGATGGGAGCTTTGAAGTTCGATCCTCAATTACAGAAGAACAGATACAATAAATTCTGGAACTGTGGTTCAAAATGCACTTTATTGTAGCAGGAATGCTTCTGGAGTAGCTGCTCCATAAGTTGCACCTATGAGTGATTTCATCATGCAAACATGGGGAAAGTTTCTAGAGTTCAGTAGACATTTTAATTCTCACCCATATCTGATTTTCCCTTCTATTTGGCCATATGAGAAAGTATACTCCCAGCCTCTTGGCATCAGGCAAAGCTACACGACTAATTCTGTCCAAAGAGGAATGAGAAGTGAGGATGTGTTCTTCTCCTCTAAGCCAAGGCAGTGAAAATCCCCAAGCGACTCTCCAGACTTTCCAGGTGTATTTTTTGTCCTAATGTCATGGCAAAACTGGAGGTCTCATGGTGAAATGAACTAGCAGCAAGATAGACGAACTTGAGGTGCATGGTGGTTGCGGCTGTGGAATGCTACGGAGAGAGCTGTTGTCCCAAAGTCATCTCGTTGGGCAGGGAACTCTTATGGTAAGCTACTGAGATAGTCTGATGGAACCTGAAAAATACAGAGAAAGGGAGAGGACGCGCTGGAGAACAACATGCCAGAAGCATCAAGGTTGAAATGAGCAAGTAGACCCTGTCTGAAAGCAGAGGAAGAGATTTTTCCAATTCAACTATCCTAACTTGGTTTCTTCTCAGATAAAAGTTATGTTGATGCACATTGTAAGTTTATGAACACAATTTTTTCTTTTTTTTTGCCAGGGGGATAGCTTTTTTTTAAATTTCATAAAATGACTCACATCTCCAGAAATTACAATTGGGGAAATTCCTTTTTTTAAAATTTACTTTTAGTTTTTATAAAGTTTTTTTTTTTTTTGGGGGGGGGGGTGGCAGTCAAGCAGGGGTGGGGCAGAGAGAGAAGGACAAAGAAAATCCCAAGCAGGCTCCACACTGTGAGCGTGGAGCCCAATGCAGGGCTTGAACCCATGAACTGTGAGATCATGACCTGAGCTGAAACCAAGAGTAGGACACTTAACAGACTGAGCAACCCAAGCACCCTGGGAAATGATTTTTTTAATCTCATTTCTTAGTGCACTGAATTGACATATTAACTATAACCACAGTTTTTAATTATATTTCTTAATTCAACTACATAAATTAATCTACCCAGAAAGATGATGAATGCAGGTGCGTTAGATATTAGAACAGCTCACATTTTTATGTACTTCTTTCTCAGGATCCCCAAGCTACTTCAGGGAACATTTTAACCCATTCATCAATCCATGCATATATGCTAACTGACTGAATTACTAGATCGCAGAAATAAAGAATGCTAAATAATTTCCTTCTTAAGAAATTCTAGGGAACTAAGCGCTGTCTAATCATATGACCTTTGATTGTGTCTAGTATAAAGTCATCCAGGGGCATCTGGGTGGCTCCTTTGGTTGAGACTCCAACTTTGCTCAGGTCATGATCTCGTGGTCCATGAGTTCGAGCCCTGTGTCGGACTCTGTGCTGACAGCTCAGAGCCTAGAGCCTGCTTCAGATTCTGTGCCTCCCTTTCTCTCTACTCCTCCCCCACTCACACTCTGTCTCTCTCTGTCTCTCAAAAATGAATAAATTTTAAAAAAATTTTTAAATTTTAAAGTCGTAGAGCACTACAGTGGAAATTATTCCTAAGTGTGTCTTTTTGATTGCCAGCCACGTAGCAATTAAATTGATAACTTTTACATTTTTTTGCTGTATCACACCAATACTCAACTTATAAAACCCTACAGAAATACAAACAAGCAAAAATACTTATACTGGCAGACACATAATATGTTCTTGCTCATAATAACTTTATATTATTTTTAGGAAAACGTAAGTGCATGGAAAGTTAAAGCATTTGACATTTATTTTAATGTTTATTCATATTTTGAGAGAGAGATAGATAGGTAGAGTGTGAGTGGGGGGGAGGGTGGGCAGAGAGATAGACACAGAATCCGAAGCAGGCTCCAGGCTCTGAGCTGTCAGCACAGAGCCCGATGTGGGGCTCGAACCCATAAGCTGTGAGATCACGTTAGGCGCTACATGACTAATTCTGTCCAAAGAGGAATGAGAAATGAGGATGCGTTGAGCCACATAGCCGCCCCATAAAGTTAAAGCATTTTAAATGAGTTGCCTCAAGTCCTGTTATGAAGGCCAAAAATGGGACCAGGAAAGGAGAGGGTTTCTCTTTCTTTCACACTAGCCCTTCCTTGGTTTGATTATTCTAGAAAAGACGAGGAGTTGCTAGTGTTCTTGGTCAGAGATAGAGAAATGGATTTAGCAGAGCTTACAAGTAGAGATAATTTATTTCCGTGCACCAAAGAACATAGACTCTTTAGTCTCCTAGGTTTGTGTTTTTTCTTGTAAATGACTTCTTATATTTTTTCCTTTTCATGTCATAAACTTGTCTAGGAAATGTCTTTCTTTATGTTTCCTACCTCCTCTGGGTAGTAAAATAATTTAGCATTTCCCAAGTAGAACAAGTTCTCTCTTCTTTCATTCTCTCCCCTCTCTTTCTTTTTCTCTGTTTTTGACAATGTAGGATTTGGTAATTCCTGGAATCTATGGCACAATTCTCCTTTGACCTTTTTTTCTTTTTTCCTATAATGAGTTATCAGTATCTTATTTATTTATTTACTTACTTATTTACTTATTTTTAATTTTATTTTAACCCAGCTAGCTAACATACAGTGTAGTAATGATTTCAAGAGTAGAATTTAGTGATCCATCACTTACATATAATGCCCAGTGCTCGTCCCAACAAGTGCCCTCCTTACTGCCCATCATCCATTTGGCCCATCCGCCCACCCAACACCCCTCCAGCCACCTTCAGTTTGTTCTCTGTATTTAAGAGCCTTTTATGGTTTGCCTGCCTCTCTGTTTTAATCTTACTTTTCCTTCCATTCCCCTCCGCTCGTCTATTTTGTTTCTTATGTTCCACATACGAGTGGAATCATATATTTATCTTTCACCGACTGACTTACTTCACAGCATAGTACTCTAGTTCCATCCACTTTGTTGCAAATGGCAATATTTCATTCTTTTTTATAGCTGAGTAATATTCCATCACACACACACACACACACACACACACACACCCCACATCTTCTTTATCCATTCAATAGTCTATGGACCTTTGGGCTCTTTCTATAATTTGGCTATTGTTGATAGTGCTGCTATAAACATTGGGATGCATGTGCCCTTTTGAATCAGCATTTTTGTATCCTTTGGGTAAATACCTAGTAGTGCAATAGCTGGGTCGTGGGGGTAACTCTATTTTTAATTTTTGGAGGAACCTCCATACTCTTCTCCAGAGTGGCTGTACCAGTTTGCATTCCCACTGGGAGTGCAAAAGTGCTCTCCTCTCTCTGCATCCTCACCAACATCTGTTGTTTCCTTTTGTTAATTTTAGCCATCCTGACAGGTGTGAGGCAAATAATCAAAGAAGTCAAACTTTCACTCTTCGCAGATGACATGAGACTGTACGTGGAAAACCCACCAAAAAACTTCTAGAGCTGATGCATGAATTCGGCAAAGTCACAGGATATAAAATCGATGTATGGAAATTGGTTGCATTTCTATGCACCGGTAATGAAGCAGCAGAAAGAAAAATCAAGGAATCGATCCCATATACAGTTGCACTGAAAACCATAAAATACCTAGGAATAAACCTAACCAAAGAGGTTAAAGATCTGTATGCTGAAAACTATAGAAAGGTTATGAAAGAAATTGAAGAAGACACAAAGAAATGGAACAAGATTCCATGCTCATGGATTGCAAGAACAAATATTGTTAAAATGTTAATACTACTCAAAGCAATGTACATATTCGATGCAATCCCTATCAAAATAACACCAGCATACTTCACAGAGCTAGAACAATTCTAACATTTGTATGGACCCAGAAAAGACCCCAGATAGCCAAAGGAATGTTGAAAAAGAAAACCAAAGCTTGAGGCATCACAATTCTGGGCTTCCAGCTGTATCTGTATTCATCTTTAACCTCTGGAAGAGACACACAGTGAATGGTCAGGGTTTATAAGACAACTTACTGCTTATTGGAATCACAGGGAGGCATTCATAGTGAATGGGTAATGAGACCAGAGTTCTGGAGTAGGACAGGCAACTAGGAGGTGGGAGAGTATTTTAAGATACAAGAACCAGAAGTGAAACCAAATGAGTAAAGGAAACACAGAGGCAGAAAAATGTCTGACACGGTATTCAAGGCCCTGTAGAGAATAGTGTGAGAAAATATTGAAAAAATGTAGCTGGTAAATGAATGTGAGCTATAAGCAATATAGGCACTAAAGAGCTTTGTGCTGGGGAATGAGTTGGTGTTTTTTCGTCATCCCCTGCCCCTCTCCAACTTGTATATTTCCACTTTGCGTTCATCAAAAAGATTCTCAAGAAAATTGTTTACACTCTTTCCCCACTCTTCAAACACCAGGTTTACCAACCAGTCTTGTAATTAATCACTCTTCAACCACTCTTCAACCACCAGATTTAGACTGTTTTCTCATTTACCAACCCAAATTGTTGTAAAAGATCATGTGATCTCAGTGGTCCCAATTCTTCATATGATAGGATCTCACCCTCACCTCAACCTACATTTTTCCTAAAACACTCTACTACCCAGGATTCTTTCACACTGTAGATCCCTGTTTTAACTACTAATATAATAATCCTTTTTCTTCTCAAATTCATGTGATGGAGCAACTTTCACTACTTGGAGTATAAATGTAGGGAATGTGAGGGTTGGGTTAGGATAGTATCTCTTTTTTATAGGTATGATCTTATTCTTCTATGTGCAAGGAAAATTCTTTTTTTAAAAAAGTTAACTTTTGTTTTAGAAAGAGAGAAAGAGAATGAGGAAGGGAGGGGCAGAGAAAAAGGGAGAGAGAGAATCCCAAGCAGGCTGTCTGCTGTCAGCGCAGAGCCCGATGTGGGGATTGGACCACAAATGATGAGATCGTGACCTGAGCCAAAACCAAGAGTGTGATATTTAACCCACAGAGCCACCCAGCCTCCCTGTGCCCACACTTTGACATTCCTGATTTTAATGCCCAGCTTCTTACATTATATCTATGTTTTCTTTTACGTGTACCTAAATTTTTTTTTTTATCTCAAAGTATGTACCTTCTCACCCAGATACTCAAGTTAATCAGGAATTATACTTTATTCCTCATCTTTTTACCTCCATGTTGAATTAACTATTTCTTGGTTTACCTCCAACATAGGTATCAATTCCAATAATTGCTTCTATCACCACTGCCAGAACATTATTGAAAGCTGAATTATCTCCCCAAGACTTCTAAAATAGTCTTCTATGTAGTCTCCTTAGATCCATCCCAATTTTATTATAATCTATTCTTCATAAGATATCTAGAGTCCTACTTTTAAACATCAGTCAGAGCATGCCATTTTCTTGCTTAAAAGTTTCCATCACTTTTCCTAATATGATTGGTTGAAGAGACCATCTTTTTTCCATTGGATATCCTTTCCTGCTTTGTCGAAGATTAGTTGACCATATAGTTGTGGGTTCATTTCTAGGTTTTCTATTCGTGTTCCAGTGGTCTAGTTGTCTGTTTCTGTGCCAGTACCATACTCTCTTGATCACTACAGCTTTGTAATATAACTTAAAGTCTGGAATTGTGATGCCTCCAGCTTTGCTTTTCTTTTTCAAGGTTGCTTTGACTATTCTGGGTCTTTCGTAGCTCCACAGAAATTTTAGGATTGTTTGTTCTAGCTCTGTGAAAAATTCTGATGGTATTTTTTTTTTAATGTTTATTTCTTTATTTTGAGAGGGAGAGATGGAGAGCGATCCAGGGAGGGGCAGAGAGAGAGGGAAACAGAGAATCCCAAGTAGGCTCCACACTGTCAGCACAGAGCTCGACACAGGGCTCAAACCCACGAATCGTGACATCATGACCTAAGCTGAAATCAAGAGTCAGACAAATGTACAGATTGTTCTGGGTAGTGTGGAGACTTTAATCACATTTGTCCTTCCAATCCACAAGCATGGAATTTCTTTCCATTTATTTGTGTCATCTTTGATTTCTTTCATTAGTGTTTTATAGTTTTCAGAGTATAGGTCTTTCACCTTGTTGGTTAGATTTATTCCTAGATATCTTATGGCGTTTGATGCAATCATGCATGTGATTGATTCCTTAATTTCTCTTTTTCCTGCTTCATTGCGGGTGCATAGAGATGGAACAGATTTCTGTATATTGATTTTGTATCCTGTGACTTTACTGAATTCACGTATCAGTCCTAGCAATTTTTTTGGTTGAGTCCTTTGTATTTTCTATACAGAGTATCATATCATCTACAAATAGTGAAAAATTTACTTCTTCTTTGCCTTTTTTGGATGCCTTTTATTTCTTTTTGCTGTCTGATTGCTGTGACTAGAACCTCCCAGTAGTATGTTAAATAATAATGGTGAGAGCAGACATCCCTGTCATGTTTTTGACAGTAGAGGAAAAGCTCTCAGTTTTTCCCCATTGAAGATAATATTAGCCGTGGGATTTTCATGTATGACCTTTATTGTGTTGAGGTATGTTCCCTCTAAATCTACTTTGTTGAGGGATTTTATTATAAATTGATGTTGTACTTTATCAAATAGCTTTTCTGCATCCATTGAAAATGATCATATGCTTCTTACCCTTTCTTTTATATTATGTGACTATTGAGCCCTGCTTGCAATCTAGGACTAAATCCTACTTGATCCTGGTGAATGATTTTTTTAATGTATTGTTGGATATGGTTTGCTAATATTTAATTGAGAATTTTTGCATTCTTGTTAATCAGGGATATTGGTGTATAATTTTCTTATTTATTTATTTAAAAAATTTAACATTTATTTATTTTTGAGAAACAGAGAAACAGAGCATTAGTGGGGAAGGGGAAGTACACACACACACACACACACACACACACACTGGAATATTACTCAGCCATCAAAAAGAATGAAACCTTGTCATTTTCAATGATGTGGATGGAGCCAGAGAGTATTATGCTAAGCAAAATAAGTCAGTCAGAGAAAGACAAATATCATATGATTTCACTCATATGTCAAATATTAGAAACAAAACAAGCAAACATTAGGGGAGAAAAAGAGAGAGGAGCAAACCAAGAAACAGACTTTTAACTATGGAGAACAAACTGATGGTTACCAGAGAGGAGCTGGGTGAGGGGGGTGGTTGAAATAGGTGATGGGGAGTAAAGAGCGCACTTGTGATGAGCCCTGGGTATTGTATGCAAGTGACGAATCACTAAATTGTACACCTGAAAATAATATTACACTGCATGTTAACTAACTGGGATTTAAATAAACTTCTAACAAATGAAAAAAGAAGTTTCCATTAGTTTTCCATTAGCATACAATCCAAACCCATTTTGATGCCCACCTGTCTCTTCGATCTCACTCCACTTTCACCTCATAGTATCTCCCACATTTCACGCTAAGCTTCAGACATAACCAAGTTTTCCAAACACTCCCAAACCCTCTCCTACCTCAGATACTATGCTGCTTCCTGGGCCTAGAGTTATACAACCGCTGGTCCATTATAAACGCCCTGTTTATAATGCCTATAGTTTTCAGAATTTAATTCACATGAAGCCCAATTAATTTAAAGCTAACATTTATCGTATACTTTTACCATTAAAAATAAGTTCAATGACTTCAGGGACCTCACTAGCCTTACTGTTTTTGTCTCTAGAGCCTAACAAGTTGTGTGATAGATGGTCAGTCAATATTTCTTGAATGACTGAATATTCATTGTCCAAGCAATGGCTCATAATGCGGATTGCTGAGAATAGCATTTTCAAAAAGAATCATCAATTTGCAGTTTGAACTTACAGTTTTTATTTTTCAAAACTAGAATTAAATAAGTGACTAACTTGTTGCTTTTGTTGACCTCTATTTTTATTTTTTATTAGTGTTTTGGATATTTTAAAGTACCATTTTTATCACTATGTTTGTCCGTCACTCATCCATTTTTTGGATCTGTAGTGATACTGTTGTCAATGGCATTTACAAATGTGTACAGAGTATAACAAAATGAATCATGCACCAGGTTGAGAATGTAATAAAATATTCTGTATTAACCTTGCTCTTTCTCTAAAGGGTATTCATGCTATTTTCTTAAAGCTAATGAATACTAATGCTTTCTTTTGTGCCCTTTTATTAATTCTTAAAGTTGAATTTGAGCACAAGACTTCTGTGTTAAATGAATCGAACAAAACACTGACACTTAGGGGGGAAACCACTCAATCGAATACAAAGATAAGTAAATATATATGTAAACATGCGTAAAATGTATGTGTGTTCATGTATATACTACTTCGTATCAGTGTGTGTCTGTACACATCCATATAGATGAAGAAATTAAATTCAGGATTTCAAAGATTGATGGACTAGATGACTCTTCATGTCTTTGCAGACCTCGAAATATAGCATTTAGTGACTTGAATGTATTGTCTAAGAGTGACAAGAAATCACTGAGACCAAGTGAATATTTTCACCCGCTTGATTCAATTCAATCTGTTTTAAAAACAGATTGCAATTCAACAAATTCACTCAACTGTATGGATGCCTGCTGCATGCCAGGCTCAGTGCCAGGGAATGAGGATTCTCAGCTGAAGGGAGCCTATGCCCTGCCCTGGGCTTTTTATAATCTCATAAATGAGATTACCATGGCAAGCAAATACATGCATGGTATCTATAATATGAAGAATATTTAAGGTTCAGACACAATCAATGAAAAGGTGTCCCTGTGGAATTACTCTACTTGTGAAGTAGGAAAATGTTCTCAGAGAAGATTAGCTAATTCAGCAGAACTAAGTCATACTGTAATTCTAATCACTAGGGTGCTTCATTTCTCAATTCCGTCAGTGAGAGGCTCCTTTTCTCCATCAGTCTAGCCATTACTCTCCAAGGATCTGGGGTTATGATCATTAGTCCTTTTGTCCCCCAGTTCTGTTGAATGTCACCTGAAGGCTCAGTCTAATTGGTGAACAAAGCCCAATAGTGCATTAGAACCCTTTCAATATCCATCCAGTGCCCTGGGCAGCTGAGTACAGGACAGACTGCAGTCTTTTGCTTTAATCCTACCTGAATTACTTTGTCCTATGGGACAGCACCTCTGCTTGCGTTTTCTCTTTTTTCTACAGTTCGTGCCTTGGGACTAGAGATCTGTTATGATGAGGAATCCTTTTGCTCGAGTACAAATAGACTTTCTAGGTCATGTCAGCTTTCTCCTCAATGACAACCTTATTCCCAGAACTCTCTGCATATCTGCCTAATTCCTGAAATTATGGGATCGTTCCAAAATAACACTGCCAACTTACTCTGAGCATCTATATTTCTAGAAAGGCCTGTTTCACACTCCACAATATCCTGTTGGTCCCATTTGAATGTCAAGTACAAATTGACTACGTATAATTTATTGAACAACTTGGATATCAAATTCAAGGTTGCCACACAATCTAAGGCATTATTATGATGTATTGTTCTACATGATGAAAACAGTTGAATACTCCTAACCTTGACTCTTTTCTTAACTTTCTCCCCCCTGTTTTTCTTCCTCTGACCTGCCTCTGAGTTTGCAACATAGCCAAGGAGCTGTGTATGCATGAATAACAGCAAGCATTCCAAAGGGACTACTTCAAGCTTTATCAGTTAGAAAAAAACCCAGTATATTACTTTTTTTTTTTTTTAGTTTCAAGTTTCTATTTAAATTCCAATGAGTTGACATACAGTGTAATATTAGTTTCAGGTGTAGAATTTAGTGGTTCATCACTTACATATAACACCCAGTACTCATTCCAACAAGTGCCCTGCTTAATACCCATCACCCATCTAGCCCATCCCCTGCCCACCTCCCCTCCAGCATCCCCCAGTTTGTTCTCTATAGTTAAGAGCCTGTTTTCTGGTTTACATCTCTCTTTTCTCCCCCCTTTGCTCATTTGTTTTCTTAAATTCCACATAAGTGAAACCATAAGGTATTTACCTTTCTCGGACTGACTAATTTCACTTAGCATAATACTCTCTAGCTCCATCCACGTAATTGCAAATGTCAAGATTTCATTCTTTTTTATGACTGAGTAATATTCCATTGTATGTATATCCCACATCTTCTTTTTTATTTTTATTTTAAAGAGAGAAAGCACACAAGTTGGGGAGGGGGGTGGAGAGAGAGAGAGAGAGAGAATCTTAAGCAAGAGCCATGCTCAGCATGGAGCCCAATGCAGAGGACTTCATCCCATGACCCTGGGATCATGACCTGAGCTGAAATCAAGGGTCAGACACTCAACCGACTGAGCCACCCAGGCACCCTGGTTTGTTTGCTTTTATTTTGTCTTGTTTTCCGGTTTCATCTGGCATCCCAATACTGACTGTGTTTTGAGCACTAATGATATTTTCAAATTTGCATTAATATGCCTTCTTGTTAGAGAGAGTGTAACTAACCAAAGAATGGAGAAAGCGTGAAATAGCAGAGAGGACAAAAGGATACCAAACTTGCTATCATGATGCCCTTTTGTCTTCTCTGACTACTCAATGAGTCTTAATCGTTTGTGGGTCATATGTTCTTTTGGGAAGCTAATAAAAATTTGGTTTCTCTCTCTCTTATCTATATATTTATACATCTATCTACCTATCTAAATATCCATCCATCTTTCTATCTTTCTCTGCAGCAATCACTAAGCTTTTGTTTCTCAGCTTCAAGCCCACCATCTGCACCCCACTTTTCGATTGTGGAGCTGGAACTCTGTTCTGCCATTTCTCTTTGGGTCTGCGGATAAAAGGTATCAGAGGGAGACTATATGGCTGGAGGAGGAAGAAACCTTTTTTTAAAAATTTTTGAATTAAAAAAAATAATGTTTATTTATTTACTTTTGAGAGAGAGAGCACAAGCTGGGGAGGGAGAGAGAGGGAGGGAGAGACATAATCCGAAGCAGACTCCAGCTGTGCTGACAGCTCAGAGCCCGATGCAAGGCTTGAGCTCACCAACTGTTAAGATCATGACCTGAGCTGAAGTCAGATGCTTCACCAACTGAGCCATTAGGCACCCCTGGAGGAGGAATAAACTTGATCCTCCCCGTCTGCCTCACGTAGGCTTCCTGTCTGCTTATAGTTCCTGCAAGGCTCACGGCTACATTTCCTCACCCTGGTGGCAGCAATTATTTCTGTAGCAGCAGTTGAATCCAGTCAACAATTTTGCCAACATTTGCAGAATCACCCTCATCTTGCCTCCCTTCCACCCCCCACGAGAGAGAACTCAGAGTTTCAGCTCCCAGGGGCTCCTTCTTTATGTTTCTGAGCTTTTGTCATGTTCCCTTGTTTTCTGAGCACAAATGCTTATGGTTGTCTCTTAGAGTGGCAACCTCCATGATACATACCTTAGCACTTTCTTTTTACTCTTTATACTCAGTTAATGATTCTTTTTTTACTAATTCTCTCTATTCAGGTAGAATAGGTCCTAGTTGGTAAATACTCTCAGACAAAAATTTTTCTTTAACTTTCAGGTTAATTGATGCTAAGTTAAAAAGTCCTTAAACAACAGTCTCTAAGTCCATGTAAGTTCTAAAATTCAGTGATTCTTAGAGATAGATGGTTGGGGAAATGATAAAGACAGAACATGATCAATGAACGTATTAGTGAAAATGTGAGAAATAATTGTCAAAATGTAAACTAATCATCTAGTGCGTTCTGTACTTATTTTGAACCAGAAGTGGATTATAAACAGGGTTATTATTTATAGGGAAGTGGAAGAGAAAAAGGAAAATTGTTATGTGATCAAAGTGGGGGAGTAGTCTTGGCATGTGGTCCGTAGGAATAGAGTACAGATTTTGACCAGCTGAAGGCAACAGGAAACAGATGAGTGAAAAACATAATAGCTTTTCAGAAAGATGTTTTTACATACATGCCAGTAATATAGCTACAGAATATTTTTTTAATAACCAGTTACCTGTAGAGTCACTCTTGATATGCGACAGTATCCCTTATCACAGCAATGCAGTTGCTCAAATTCAGAGCCCAGAATGGATTTCTTACAAGATTCTGGCAGCAACCTTCCCACATCCATAACTGTCAGTAGAGTAATTGCAATGTCACTATGAGGAGGTCGTAATCGGCACATTGCTTTTACAATAGAGGGATTCCCACTTGTGACACCTCTGTTCTCTTAATACCTTCATCTTCTCTGCTAATAGAAAAGGAGTCACCATCAAGGTATAGGGTTGCAAGAAAGGTGGCAAGAAAATGAAAACAAACAAACAAAAACAGCGTGTTTCCTCTGAGAGCTCAACTTCTAATAAGGAAGACAGAATCCAATTTCATGAAACTTGAAAATGCCCCATAAGCAGGTAAAGGAAGTTCAATGCTAGAACGAAGGCGGTCCAGTACAGAGAATACTAGAGCAGTACCATGAGCATTGCCATTGTAATTCTCCTTCAAAATACACCCTTTTTTTCCGGGGACAAATTGCATCTCTAACTCATCCCTCTGCCTGTAACGACTCACTGTGGGACATTCATCTTTTCAAAGTGCTTAGCATTCAGTGGGATAAGAAAGAGCTAATTTGGAAAGTTTCATTCTGTCCTTTAGTCTAGGTCACTGGGGATGGGGCTGAGTGATGGGGACCTCCATGGGATCATCCTTAGGCTTGCGCAATTCAAAGTGCCTGCCACTGTGATGTGGTTTTTTTTTCTCCTTTAACTATTACACAGGTAAAATCAACAACAACCATTTTTGAAAGGTGAAGACAGAAAAAACATTGAAAAGTAGAAGTTTCTAGAAGGGAAACCTGATCAGTTCATATGTGACTGCAAAGCAAAGACTCCCTCTTCTTAGATGAGAAATGAAAGGGTAATGGGCTGATTTTCTCATATCTGAGACTGGTTTAGTTAATTTTGTCTTATCCCCCACCCCCCCATCCTTTGTCTGAAAGGTGAATGGTGTCATCACTTTTCTTACCAACATTGCATGTTCTTCTGCCCTTATTCTTGGGTCAACTTTCTTGAGCCAACAGGTTAGCTTCTTGCATAGCGAGCTCCATGTGTGGCCCTACATGGTAGCTTCTGGCCACTTGTGATTAGTGTAATTTAAGTTGAACTTAATGAAAATAAAATAATCAGTTTATCCATGACACTAGGTAATATTCTGGTTTCAATAGCCATACGTGGTTAGCGGCTACCTGTTCGACGATGGACTTCCATCATCCGTGTGTTCCATAGGACATTTCCATCATGTCAGATGTTTCCATTAGATGGTGTAGACTCTAGGGGACCAACCCCATTTTTGTTCTATAAAAGTGCCTTTCTTCCATTTCTCATCCTTGTAAACCTCCTGTGATAAAAAATTAGTGATTCTAACAAAGGTTTTCCCAGCTGCCACAGCAGTACTGTTATGAGAGGGACAGAGGACTCAGTGATACGTCGGATTGCATATTCAAGGCATTATAGCTGAAGAGCAACCTGTAGGAAGCCATACAAGGTGTTTTCAAAAGCCACAAAACAGATTTGGGAGCTGTTTGCAGGCGTCTGCCTCATGCAGTGGTAGTGCCACCAAGTGTTGGGCGAAAGAGGTTCAAATTTTTGAAAGTAATTTGACGAAAATTCTGATTTAGAAGAATTAACAGAATTAGCCATGATGACCACCAAGCCTGCATAGGTGTCAAAGCCTTATATACAATTATTCACTTATCATAGATTTTAGAGCACAGTAAGAATGGATATAGGTACAAATAAAATATACTTAATATCTTTTTTATTACAGACAAAAGAGTGATACAGCATATCAACTTGAAACAGCTTGGTCATTGTTTCTCCTTCACCTCGGCTCACATAGGTTAGGCATTCTAATATGTACCATGCAAAAATGCAATGTATGGAATGCATCTAAAAAAGAATGGACTCTTTAATCAGTGGCATTGTCTCAGATTTTCTAGGTCTTTCTCCCTTCTTCATTCCCCAATCCCCACCTTCCAGCCTCCCTTCTTCCCCACCTTGTAGATCACAGTCTGCTTCCCCAGAGATTTTCATTCAAAGTACGACATGTATTTTATGTCTGAAAAAAAAAAATGCAGACAGAAAAATGGTGTTTTGAAAAAAAAATATCTGTGTTGCCTTTATCACAGAACGAGGGAGGAAAAGTCCACTGGTCTCTCTACCTTATTTATAACTGCAGCAAAAACCTATTTTACTTGTCCTCCGTTGCCATGGTTACAAGCTTTCCCATTTCAACAGGTCAGTACAAGCTTTCGGTTTACATAAGGTCATGGGCAATTCATCTCAGCATTGCACAAACGAAAAACCAGATCTTCTCTCCCCTTAAAAAAATATCTATCAACTGCCTGGAAGCACAATTAGTCTTGATTTCCATAATTTATTGTTCTCATTTTTACTCTTTTATTTGTGGCTTTGTGCTTATGTTCAAGTTCTCCAAAATAAAAGACAGTTCTTGGTAAAGTAGCAACCTTAACACTTCTGTGTACCACTAATGTTCTAAACTGGCTATTTTGTTAATTTTACTCCATTTATTTTGTGATGTATATATTCAGCAAAGCTAGCATTTAATTAGACTTAGACTTCACTTAAAAAGTATAATATGGCTCACATGGGAAAAAAAATTGGCCAAGTATTAAGATATCTACTGGTGTATTGTTCTGACCATTTACCAGCTACAAGTAGGTTGTTGGTGTTTTATTTTGCCCAGTAAAAGAGAATAATGGAAATCATTATATTAACTGCATGGATGGTATGGTCAATTGGATTTCCCCTTCTTTGGGGAAAAAGATTTTGACTCAGGATGATGGGGGAGAAAGAGTGAGAATCCTTGTAATGAGAAACAGAGGGAGGTTGTCCATTAGGTGAGAAACGTTATTTCTCTGATAAACAGAAACGGTATCAGTATCATTGTTTCATTGGGGATAATCTATTCAATTCCTCAAGTATTCTTACAGTTGATAGGATTTGTGAATTTTTAAATTTTCATCATGTACATAAGTTGACTAAAATCAGAGCCTTCCTGTACGTCTATAATGCTGATATCTTCTGAACATCCCTATCTGCTGGCATCACATTCCTGTTTCAGCTCCTTGGCTTAGTTCAGAAACCTTCAAACCCTTAGTCACTGGACTCCCTGCTACAATAAATATTAGACAGAATCCCACTATGTAATGGCGGAGATGCTGTGGCTGGAATATGAGAAGGTAGTGAATGTAGACCTCCAAGTTTCCCTTCCTCTGTGTCCTTTTAACCTACTCCACTTCGATCCACCAAGGTGGCTCCAAGACAAATTTTTGGAACCCTAAGTCTCTGAAAACACAATTTCAAAGAAATGCCAGTTTAGTGGGAAACATATAGACATTGTCAGAGTTTGATTCAAATCCCGTTTCAACATTTAGAAACGTGTAATCATGGGGATAGCTTACATCTGGTTATTCACTGATAAATTTGAGATGTGGGGGTGGTGTACAGAATTAATAACACAACTCAGTGTTCCTAATGCATGTAGATGTTTTTCAAGGCTTGTATTTCTGCCTTCTAAATTTCCCTTCCTATATTAGTGATCCTCACCCTGCCTGTGAATCAGAATCGCTTATGGATCTTCTTTTAAATGGAAATGCCAGTTTCTTCTCAAAACCTACTGATTGAGGATCCTCACGATTTGGACCAGTGAATCTGGTTGTAAAGCTGTACAGTTGGCCACTGTTGAGAATGACTGTTCTGTATTCTCTTATGCAACTATGATTTCTATCCAAAGTCTATGTATCAACTCTGTCCATTTCTGTGAGCTCTACTTGAAACATTTATTTGTGGATGGCAAATTGGATGATAACACAGTCTCTTGGAGCCAGAATGTCTAGGTTCAAGTCCGGGTTCTACCCCTGATGAACTAACTAACATTGGACACATTATTTCTTTGGGTTCCACTTTCCTCATCCAAAAACGGGTTTGTGGCAAGGAGCCAATGAGCACTAGAGTAGGGCCCAGAACATAATAAGTAGTTGAAAATATTAACACTCATAATGCAAATTACTTGGCTATTCTTTTTGTTATTTCGTATCCATCCTTGAACCCATTTTTTTTCTTTTCTTAAAAATAAGAGAAAAAAGGGGTACCTGGGTGGCTCAGTAGGTTTAGCGTCCAACTTTGGCTCAGGTCATGATCTTGAAGTTCGTAGTTTGAGCCCCACATTCGATTCTGTGCTGACAGCTCAGAGCCTGGAGCCTGCTTCAGATTCTGTGTCTCTCTCTGTCTCTGTCCCTGCCATGCTCATGCTCTCTCTTTTTCTCTCAAAAATAAATAAATATTAAAAAACATTAAAATAAATTAATTTTTAATTAAAATTAAAATTAATATTAAAATATTAAAATAATTAAAAATAAATATTAAAATATATAAAATAAATATAAAAATAAATAAATAAAACTTAAAAATAAATAAAAATTAACAAATAAAATAAACGAGAAGAAAGCAAGAGTCAAACACAGCCTTCCTGTTAAATTTACATAATTTAAAATATGACTATCTTTTTATAAGTAATCCAGATTTCAAACTTGAGGTATTTTATCCTTTCCAATTTGGCTTCTACTGCCATAAGAGGCTTTCTTATTACCTAGCATCTGTAACACAGAAATACCCTGTCGACTGTGCTCCTTCTCTTTAATTCTGTTCTTTGAGTCTCTCTCTGAGTAATATTCCCTAGGTGCTATATTTAATTACCAATCACTTCCTAGATCGAAGGACACATAAAAGATTTCCATTGCCTATCAAAGAGTGAGTTCATTAGCGCGGACTTCAGATATAATTCTAATAAAGGATTTGAAGAAGTGGAGGACGTTATGAGAGCACGTGGGTATTTGGTGGGCAATCTGAGATTAGACGTTTTATAAAGTTGTACCTCTAGACACCTCAGAACAGCCTGAACAGTCTTCCTATGGTGGCAATAAATGAGAAATGTGTCTCTCTGATCTATGATCAGAATTGTTTTCACTTTTATCTATTACTTGAGGCTTCCTTAATCATAAAGTGAGCCTACTCAACACTTATATAATTATATTGTCACTAGGTAGATAGAAGTAGGTGTTGTTTCTAATTCTAGGAACTAATAATCCAATAATCTTTATTTCTATTGAAATATTATACATTTTATATTTTTTGACCGATTAATTGCCCTCCAAGATGAATGTCCAAATCTCTAGAGGGAATAATTAAACTCCCGTCTTTGAAGATCTACTGTATTTGGTATATCTTACTTTAGCTTTTATGATGATGCAGTGAATATAAGTGATTAGGTAATTACCCTCTCCTACCCCAACACAATGTCTGACTCACAATAATCTTTGAAAAAATTGTTTGTTAAATGAATGTGTGAATGAAAGTAAGAATAGTTATCACACGTTATTCAAATGAGTAAACACAATTCAGCTCTAACCAGTGTATTTTTTAAGTAAGGACATTGATATATTATTCTATATATTTAGCATAGGAGGTATGGCATTGAGATGAGTTTAGAGTTAATGATGCTGATTATCAATAATGATCTTTCCACCACCATTTGACTTAAACGGAATAATTTTTTTGTATACAAAAAAATTCAAGCCATAAATATAAACACAGATAAAAGTTCACATTTTTCTCAATGATTTGACATCTGATTAAAAATTCCATAGAGGTTAAGTGGGTCAAACATTTTCCATATGTCTGTCTGACACATGGGGAAATAAAAATACATATATATACATTTGTTATATGTTGACATAGAAATGCAAAGGTAGGGCATGGGAATTTATTATAGATTAAATCAACATATATGCATGTGAATTCAGTATATAGGAATGTGATAAGTGAGAATAAAATATATTAGGGAATCTGGAGAGTTTTCAACACAATTTGTATTTGATATATATTAGAATTTTATCCCTTGTTAAAAAAATGCTTAAAAAGAAGTTCCATAATGAAAAGGGAAATTGAGATTTTTAATAACATAATTTGGATTAGTATTCTAAGTTAAAAATACAAGACTAGGAGTGCTTGGGTGGCCTAACTGGTTAAGCGTCTGACTTTGGCCCAGGTCATGATCTCATGTTTCTTAGGTTTGAACCCACATTGAGCTCTGCGCTGACAGCTCAGAGCCTGGAGCCTGCTTTGTATTCTGTGTCTCCTCCTTCTGTCTCTGCCCATTCCCTGCTCATGCTCTGTCTCTTTCTCTCTCTCAAAAATGCATCAGGGGCGCCTGGGTGGCGCAGTCGGTTAAGCGTCCGACTTCAGCCAGGTCACGATCTCGCGGTCCGTGAGTTCGAGCCCCGCATCAGGCTCTGGGCTGATGGCTCGGAGCCTGGAGCCTGTTTCCGATTCTGTGTCTCCCTCTCTCTCTGCCCCTCCCCCGTTCATGCTCTGTCTCTCTCTGTCCCAAAAAAAAAAAAAAAAAAAGCATCAACATTTAAAAAAAAATTTTTTTAAATTACAAAATTAGATTTGCTAGGTAATACTTTTCTTGTACTTGAGTTGTACAAGCAAAGCACTTTCATGGCGGTCTATCATTTTGAAATAGTTATTTGGGGGGATACTTAAAAAACCTACCATGCTGTTTTCTCTTTGTATTTTTCACTTTGTATTTCTATTTGTATTTTTTTGCTCATTGATCCTTTATTATTATTTTTCTTTCAACTACATTAACCAAATGGTTTATAAGGATTCATTTCTTAATCTTATGATGTCTTCAGCTGCTCACTCGTTCTGAACCCCTGACTTAGGTGAACAAGTTTAGTAAGATCTGATGATTGTGTTTCATAGCATGATTATGTTTATTTATTTTAAACTATCAAGAAAGCCCATATAAAGAAATACTTAGATTTTCAGCATGAATTGTGGACAAAACTTTGAAGTTGTACTTTTATATTATTCTGCATCAAACTTGTAAACAATAAAGTGCCATCAAACTAAATATAGGAAGCTGTTAACTCAGTTAAGTTTTGAAAGTGGCTTCAGAAAACGTTGAGCAGGAGCTCAACTAGGTGCACCTTGTAAGGCTGGAAATATGCAGGGAGAGAAAAAATTGTTTTGGATCCTGAAAAAAATGTCTGTAAAGAGAACTAATGTTCAGCATTACTGATGTTGCAGATAATGTGTTTTTCAGAGGTCGTTAAGTCAGGTATCTCAACAGCATCTCAGGAAGCCATATTAGGAAGGGGTAACATCAGCAAATTGTTGTCATATGCTAGTAATTGGTATTTTTCACAATCAGAAAGCCAAAGTCTTGGCCGACTTCTTACATCAAATAGAGCAGACCTTTGTCATATATTCAATGCCTATGACAGAAGTCATACTCATCTCTCCTCCTGAATGCTACCTAATTCATGGACAAATCCAGAGTTCAGTTATTAGAGACCAGGAAATTGACTCTCAGGTAAATAGTCATCATCCCAACATTTTTCTCTTTTCGAATATTTCTAGGCAGAAATTATGCAATTCATGGGAGAGCGATCTCTTACATTTTTCCAAGTTCTTACTTTATTTGACAAAATTGGTTTGATTGCCTTTTAGCAGGAATGGCACGGATTCCGCGAAATGGAACAAAATACACAATAGAATGTAGAAAATGCACATTTTCATATTTGTTTACGAAGGAGATTAACCTGCCAATACAAAGAGGATAGTGTGGAGGAGCTGTTAGTTCAGCTTTAACTGATATAATCTGATATTTTGCCCTACACGATACTCACTATGTCTTCTGGATCGATCCAGTTGGAGGATAGGAATTCTACTTGAATATCTTTCAAGGCAATTGTCATAGTCTGGGTTCCCCTCAAACAGGTCCTAAGATAAAGATTCATGTGAAAGTAATTTACTAAGAAATTTTTCCAGAAAACAACAGTAGGGGAGTGGAAAAATGGAACTATACATGAAAGGAAGTTAAGCAAAGCAGTGATCTCAAGTTAGGTCCCAGAGACAAGGGGATTGGCTCAATCCCACCTGAGAACTCTAGAGGAGAGTCACTATCGGAGTTATCCAGATCGGGGGAGGAAAACTAGAATTCTGAGCCCCATACGCTCCCCATTTTGATTGAGGAATGTGCCAGCAGAGAGAGGAGACACGTATTTCCGGTTGCTTTGGTTCTCTGTTCACCCAGGAAAAGTGAGATTCAAGGACAGCCTTCCCCTGAAGAATGGTAAGTGTCAGCAGTTGGAAGAGGAAACACCTGGAGAAGAAAATGTTGAAAACATCAAAGCAGAAAGGGGAATAACACTGACAGATCTGTACAGGGAATGGAAGTCAGGAGGTGAGGGTTGCTTGATTTCATACCCATTCCATAACTTGTCACTGTTGTACCTTGAGGTCACTTCTAATAGTATTAACTGTTTGAGGTATCATATACATTTATTTATAGTATTTATTTATAAATACTTTATAGTATTTATTTCTACTTACGTCTGACTCTGCTGCAAGCCTGGAAGATATTTTGGGTCGCAAAGATCGTGTCTTAATCATTTAGAATCTTGGTTCAAGAAAAACGTAAAATGCATAGTAAATCTCCGCAAATTCTTGCTGAAAGAAGGCATGATTATGAATAAATAAATGGGCAGATTAATGACGGAAATGTAATTTTAGAACATTTTCCTGAGATAAGTCAAGATATGGTGTTACACAAGAAATTGCCAGAAGTAGTCTCAACTTTTACTGTGGGTTCATGACTTATTCAGCTAGCTTTAGTGTCTACCCCATATAAAAACCAGTTGCTGCTTCGTGCAACAATTTCAAATCTGTTGGGATGACAAACAGTAACGTGTTGACATGAAATTCATTTTCTCCTTATAATGCTTTTTAGTAAAATTTCCCATATTATTTGCACACCTTCAAACTACGTCCTCACTTTACTGAACTGTATTGTTTCTATATTGCCTTCTTTTTAAAAAAAAAAAAACATATGTCGGATGGCTTAATATTTATTGTGTTGTCTATTGGACTAACTGAAAACTACTTATTTAAACTATGACTAAAAGTGGCTGAAAAAGATTAATCTGAGAAATATTTCAGGTTACAGAGAAAGACAGATGTATACAGATTCAAATACTCCTTTTTCTGTCTATAAATATCTCTTTCTGTGGAATAAATGAAAGGAATGAATAACAGTGACTCTTATGAGACAGTGGATGATAAAACCATGAGAGAGTAATTTACAAGAGATGTTTATTATTTGGGAAATTTGAGATTTTCAGAAAGTATTCCAACTTCCCCAACCCTCAAAACATGTTAGTAATTAAGGATATTTTGGTTGAATTCAAGGTCTATAGATCTTTAAAAAAGAAGAAAATATTCACAGTGATTTTATACCGCTATGACAAGTTGGGACCAAAAGCTAACAAACACAGCCTTCATTAGTCATGATTGTGAACAAGTCTGCCTTTACTAACACAGGATCAAAAACATTACAGAAAGTTTTGAAAATCAATTCCATCAATTTTTTTTTCCTGTAGGATACACAAATTATTTAATATTAAAAAATCTATTAATGGGATATATTATGGATAGTGGTCAGAGGAGAGAATACAACATGTAACCATATTGATATAAGATTAAAAGACACTTGAATTTTATTCCAACAGCCATTCGTTAAGTAAAATTTTTCCAACTTATCCTAAAACTTCAAAAAAATTGCCAAAATTAAGTTTATTGATGAAGGAAACAGGGAAATCATCATTCAAGTAAAAATAAGCCCAGAAAGTCTAGTATAACTACTATTATTTAGTTGTGTCAGGGGATCTAGACAATAAATTCATAAGGGCAACAATCTAAGAGATTACAAAGGCAATAGCGAGAGTATCATCAAATTCTAGGTTTGACAATTATATAACCTAGAAACTCAGTAGAATTCATTAAATAAATGTTATTAATTAATAGAGATTACAATAAGGTGGCTGAGTAGAAAGTAAACATTTCAATCAATAACTTTCCTTTTAGATCAATTGCCATGTAGATAATGGAATGGAAAAAAAAAGAAGTTATTAATAAGATGAATAAAAATATAAGTTACTTTGAATCCGTTTAAGGTGTGTGATAAATACGCATACATACAATTTCCATATGCACACATACATTCGTGCTCATTGTTTTTGAGAAACTTTGAAAGATGGTTTGAATAAATTGCCAAATTATGGCACGCCTTATTCATGTATCGAAAGACTCAATTTTGTAAAGATGTGAAGTCTATCCTAAGTCCTACGTATTTAATATGGTTCCACGAAACATTTAGTTAGGGCCTTTCGCAAGAAGAAAAATCACATAAAAGATATCTTAAAATTAATCTGCCAACCTAAATATGTGAGATGAGCCACTAAATAGTTGGGAAGTGAAGAAAAAAAGTAGTGAACTTACCGAATTCATTTACAAATCATGCTTTAAATCATTGATTGCTAAGGTATAATTGTAGTGACGAGAATAGACAAATAAGTGAAAGAAAATAAAATGTATATGTTTTAATAGACGAGTATATATGTATATATTTTTATAACATATATTTGTATGGGTACACATTTAGATATGTAAATGTACATAATTAGAGTACATGTTGCTTATTGGGAATAGATTGTTCATTGAATGGTGTTAAAACAACCAACTATTTGGACAAAATAATAAACGAAATTATTTCTCTTGATAACACTTACTCTCAAAATAAATTCTCAGGATATTTGAGAGTCAGTGAGGAGAGGGGAAAAAAAAAGGGACTAAGATGAATTAATATTTATGTTAATTCTTATAATGACGCCAAAAGGAAACCAGAAATATTTATACATTTGAATTTACAAATTTTAAGCTTCAGTCTATAAAAATACCATAAGTAAAATCAAAGAAAAAAGACCTATGGAAGATAATTTGAAAATACAATAAAAAGAGTCTAATGATCTTAATTTATGAAGAGGTAATAATATTAATTAATAATAAAAGGAACAGGGGCACCTGGGTGGCTCAGTTGGTTAAGCGTCTGACTTCCACTCAGGTCATGATCTCACGGTCCGTGAGTTCGAGTCCCGCGTCGGGCTCTGTGCTGACAACTCAGAGCCTGGAGCCTGCTTCCGATTCTGAGTCTCCCTCTCTCTCTCTGACCCTCCCCCGTTCATGCTCTGTCTCTCTCTGTCTCAAAAATAAATAAACATTAAAAAAATAATAATAATAAAAGGAACAAATAAAGCATAAACTAGAAAATTGCCAAGAAGTGAAGATTTAAAATCAGGAAGTACAAAAAATTAAAAATATATTAAAAAATCCTAACTAGAAATTTTAAAAGAAAACCTGCATTTTTAAGCAATATTGGAAATATATATTAACATGTCTGATTGGTAAATTAAATAAAAATCTTAATGTCCCTGATGAGTATGGCTATGGTGAAATACATATCATGCTGTTGAAAATTTAAGCTTCTATGAGTCTCTACAATTCAACTTATTAATACTTAAAAATGGCTTAATGTATCATTTGATCCAAAATCTCAAATCCAAGAACTTCTAACAGGATAATAATAAGAGAGTCTTGCAAATATGTACCTGCAAGAACTTCACTGAAGCCTTATTCATAATGGTAGACAAATGGGGAAAATAATGACAAGAGAAAATTGGTTTAAAACAAGCTACCCAGACCTGTAGCCATTAAAATGATGTGTATGGTCATTATGATGGAAATAAATTGCTATCGTTAAGTGAAAATACAGTTCCAACTACAAAATTCCTTTTGTATATAACCTCATAAGAAAGTTTCATGAAAGGTACCAAAATATCAATGGTAGTTTTCTTAGGTGGATAGAGTGATTTCTGTTTGTACATTCTTTGTTTACTTGTCACATTTTTAAAAATTTTCTACAGAGAACTTCCATTATCACTAATAGTGGAATAAAAATAATGATAATGGGGAAAATATCCTATAAACAAAGAGCTATTTATTTGAATCCTGCCCTTAAGCAAGGCCAGTCCGGCTGAGGACGAGAGCTACCAGGGGCCATATAAAGTTCTTGAAGCTTTAGGTGAACCGGGACATTATGCGAAGCTATCCAAGGTAGCATTGCAAAATTGAAGAACCAACTTTGGTACAAAGAAGTAAGCCAGCATGTTTAAAAAAATGCTTTGCCCTGCCATCCCTATTCCTTTTGTT
The DNA here is from genome assembly GCF_023721935.1 of Panthera uncia. Lineage (NCBI taxonomy): Eukaryota > Metazoa > Chordata > Mammalia > Carnivora > Felidae > Panthera > Panthera uncia. The sequence goes on along the minus strand of NW_026057577.1, from coordinate 138,115,167 downwards.
CATCTTTTAGACCTTATTATCACCTGCAAAGAAAAAGAAATTACTGCCGACCACTCCATCCTTTATATGATGTCCAATTATTTCCTGTCCCCTCTGCTTTTACCTTTTAAAACATTTGCTATAGCTTGTGGTGATTTTGTATGGTATACTTTCTCTTTTCTTTCTTGGCCTCATTTTTTCTTTCTTTCTTTCTTTCTTTCTTTCTTTCTTTCTTTCTTTCTGTTTATTACTTATTTTGAGAGAGAGAGAGAGAGAGAGAGAGAGAGAGCATGAGTGTGGGAGGCTCAGAGAGAGGGAGAGAGAAAGAATACCAAGCAGGCTCTGAGCACCCAGCCAGATTCAGGCACTGATCCCACAAACTGTGAGATCATAACCTGAGCTGATATCGAGTTGGGGTCTTAACCAACTGAGCCACCCAGGCACCCTTTTTTTCTTTTCTTTATCAATTTCTCTGCTCCTATGTCCATTTCTAGAAACCAGAGAAATTATCCATCCTGTTCACTGTGTATGGAACAAATTGCTCAATGTCTACTACATAGTAGGAAATACATGTATATGTTTTGAATTAATGATGGAAATGATGGATGAATACATACATGAAGTCAAAATGGGGGGGCATGGGAAGAATGGTAACAAGGAATAAAGAGATAAATTGGTGTCTGAGACATTATGAGAAACAGTTCAATATAAAATGTTCATTACCAAAAGAATAAGGGCACTTGGCCTTACAAGGGGGGCACTTGGCCTCCATGGAATCCAGTGAATTTTACATAGAAGTTTTAGCAGCTCAAGGGGACTCATCAACCTGGGGAAAGAATCGAGCAACAGTACATACCGTAAAACCACTTGGTTAAGTGGCAGAATAAGATCATGGTAGAGGTTTTTGCATATTTACAAAGTGGAATAAAATCCATTCTTATGTCCATTGTGGTAACCATCGCCTCTGAAAGCCTAATATGTTTTTAAAAATGATCAAAGTTAAGACAAAGTATCTTCCAGACCACAAAATAATAAATCTAATATTTCATAACATGTTTGTGGAAAAATTTATTTCTTTATATTCCTAATTTGTGATATGGTTCCCAAGACTGGTACCATAAATTGTTGTTGATATAATTAAAAGACATATACATTTATTCGTTAATCATGATGATTTTTTTCCCTTTAATTTAGTTAATGTGTTGAACTCTTTAGGATATAAATCTTAAACTTAAATTCCTCGTATAATCCCAACTTTGTCTTGATTCTTGGTCTGCTTTTTTTTTTTTTTTTTTTTTTTGGTTGTTAGTACTTTTTAAATGAGCTTAATTCCAAGTATAATACTGTAAAACTGGTAACACACAAAATGCAAATTTAACATAATGTAGTAATTAAGAAGCTTTCCTAGAGACTACAAATCACATGTAAAGAAGTACTTATAAATTGACTATTGATAAAATGAAAGCAAATCACGTGAAATTTTAATGAAGAACATAACCATCAAAAAATATATTCAAAGGAATGAAGAATCCTTTAACTGAAGAATTTAGGTGGTATTCTGGCATTCTACTATCTCAAAAAGAGAGGCAGTATCCTCAAATACAGAGGGTCTTGTAAATGTCTATTAATTTCTCAATTTTGCCAAACGTCAATGTGAAGTAACCTAATAATACACAAGACAATGGTAAAAGAGTTATTTATGCAACTCATCAACTCTAGGAAAATCCTATTCATTGTGTTTTTGCATGAATTCAAACAGCATATTATGTATTATGCATTTTTAACAAAAGAGTATCACCTTCTGAATGTGAACATCAAAGACATGATTTCACTCTCTTGAAAATTAACATTTGTCCATGTGGAAAGAAGAGAAAAATCTATTAATTTGTAGACACCAGTATTTGTATAATCTATTAGATGAACTTTTTAGACATCCAGCACTTTTCCCTAGTAAACTATGAATTTATTTTAATACAAATAAGCTTGTATATCTGCTCTGAAAATATATCCATTATTGGAAACCTTCTTGTCTCCTTGCGTTTCCTTGAAAATCATGTCGCTTCTGTGGCCTTAGCTTGATTTAAAATCTGTGCTTGTTAGTTCTCTGAACATTATACAACCGATTCCTAACCCCTTGGGTTTTTACTGTTCTTTCCCTGCTTCCCCCCTGCCCCCGTAGTCTGTGTTATTTTCTCCAGCAATGAATATATTGGTGGGATGGCTTTCCTTTAATTACTGACCTTGAACTGTGGAATGCATTAGAGAATGAGAGGGAAGCTTATGTGCCTGAAATGTTGCACAGCTGTCATTTTCTTTAGGATAAATTAATGAGCATTGCTGTTTAGACACCTGGGTTATAGTTCCCTCTCTGTAACCAACTAGCAGAGTGACATTGATCCAAGCCCACTTGGGACCTCAGTGCTTCATCTCGGCACTAAAGATTTGTACTAAATCATCTCTAAGATCCTTAAATGTTTAATGGTTTTAATTATCAGCTTCATTTATTTTTTAGTTTCCCCTCTTTTGTCTGCCTTGTGGGTGTTGACACCTCCATTTCTGTGTAAATAGTGTACAGGATAATAAATAAAGCTCAAATTTGTAATTTTGGCTGCTCAGGGAGCTATGGTAAATAGCACTGAGTGTGAAGAATATTCAATAAATGGATAAAATAGCCCTTGTATTATCTGTGCATTTCATGTCTCAAAGCTACTTCCTGCTTGTAATGCCGAATTTTGACTGTAATATTAGGCACATATATTGGCTTAGTTTATGATTTCCTCCTTAACCATAAGAACTAAATTAGTATGAGGATCAAGATCTTTGTTTTTAATTTAGGTATTTAAAAGAAAGAAAAATGCAACCTTTGTTTCACTTTCTGCTATAGGTGTTACGTTTGCATTTTGTGTACTTGTGTTAGTACTTAACCACGTCACATGGTCATTGTCTAATTTCTTCTCATCTCCCTCAGTTAGATTGAAAACATTAATGGTAAGGACTATTTCTTATACATCTTTGTTTCTTTAATGTCTAGAGGAGTGTCCACCTCAAACTGGAGGCTTAAGAAATGTTTATGGAATGGATGAATGAAAATCCACCTCCTAAAATAACTCAGTGACACAATCGCCATCTGATGTCGAATACACATAGTGAAAAATATATGCGATGCCAACTTGATTTTTTATAGTTTGTCCCATTGATGTGAATAAGTGCTCTTTACTGATAAGGTAAATATTAATAATGTTAGTTTTAATAAAAATTGTCAAGCTCTTATATGGCCCTTACCATGTGCCAGGTACTGTTCTAAGTGAACTAATCTATATATATCAGCTCATAGAATTTTGCCACACATCTTGGGTTAGGCGTTATTGTCATCTTCACTTGACATATGATGGAAACAAGGTGCAGAGAAGCTACAATATCTACTCAAGGTTATAGATCTCATGAGTGGTGGAGCCAGAGTTTGAATTGAGCCCATCACAATCGGGACTGCTGTATTATGCTCCCTCTCATTAAAATTAAAAGATATTTAAATAAAATGAGAAAATAAGACATCCAGTGATTTCATAAGTTCTTTGTTTATTTTTTTTAGCATTACCACGTGGCAGTCACTGCTGGTGCAGTTTCTGGGAGTACGAAGGTGGAAAGACATGCTTTGCTCTCTTGAGAAGCCAGTAGAGCAATCAAGGTAGAGTCAGTGCTCACGTTATAATGTGTGATTTGCTATAATAGAGGTATGTGCAAACTTTAATGTGAACATAGGCTAAAAGCCCATAAGTTGTTTAGAAGAGACAACGAAAGTTTCACAGAATGATTGACATTAGAACTGATTCCTGAAGAAGACTAGAAGACTGCTGGGTGGAAGAAGAACATTTCAGAGAGTGTGCGAAGGTGTGGATGAAGGAAGGAGCCAGTAAATCTAGACATGGTGGCAGAAAGAAGTCAGAATATTCAGTTATTTCCTAGTCCATTGACAATTTATTATAGAATTTTGAGTAATGGAATATCAGATTTTTAATATAATAAGATGAAACTGGCTTATAGTATTGTGGGTGCTCTGGAGAGAATGAAAGCAAATGGAATGGAAATCTGTCATAGGAAAAATAAGAGTTAAGAAAAAGAATCATGAGTAGCTGAGTTGGGGTAGTTTCAGTGAAGAAAGACAGAAGATAAATTTAAGAAATACTTGAGAAACTTAACAGAAGACCGTGGGGAAAGGGAAGGGGAAGAAATAGTTTCAAACAGAGAGGGAGGCAAACCATAAGAGACTTAAATACGGAGAACAAACTGAGGGTTGATGGGGAAACAGGGGGAGAGGGGAAAATGGATGATGGGCATTGAGGAGGGCACTTGCTGGGATGAGCACTGGGTGTTGTATATAAGCGATGAATCACGGGAACCTACCCCCAAAGCCAAGAGCACACAGTATACACTATATGTTAGCCAATTTGACAATAAATTATATTTTTAAGAAAGAAAAAGAAAAAGAAAAAACAATTGAAAAAAAGAAATACCAAAAATACAATAAATCAGACTTAATAACCAATATGATATGGGGGATTGATAGAGAGGATAGAGAAAGGACTCGGTTGTCTGGGTGATTGGTGAAGCCATTAAAGTAAAACAGGAGACACTGAGGAGAAAACCTTTAAAGAAATAAAATAAATACTTCCTGGGTATTTTTTGTTTGTTTGTTTTCCCATATTCTTTCCAATAAATCGCACACTCCTGTATGAAAGCAAATGGCAAAGTAGGTAAAGACTGATGAATTTTTATTTTGTTTGTATTCAGTGACTGTTACACAGAAAAATTTCAAACAATAGGCATCCATATAGTGGTACCTAGACCCTTATAACTTAAATTACCTGAAATAAGGATAGTACTAGAAGTTAAATATTACAGTAAGCGATGGTGAAAATGATTGATGATTCAAAACCAGGAGAATTATTCCTTGTTGGCTGACAAGAAGATAAGTTCTCTCTGTCTGTCTCTCTCTCTCCTTTTTATTTTTATTTTTTTTGGACAATGGATATAAATAAAAGTCTAGTCATTGCTACTTTAAAAGCAAAAGAGTAACAGGATATATGGCAGAGGAAAGACAAAGATGACTAAAAGTGTAAACAGATGAAAATAATGATTAAGGGGGAAAAATGGAAGAGACAAGAAATGCAGAAATGCTCTCTTTTGGGGGGGCGGGGGGGGGTCTTGGTCCACCTGTCTATGTTAGAATCCTGCCAGAGTGCAGGTCCTTGTCAGGGGCTATGTCTATATTTCTGTTTCCCATATACAGGTGGTCCTTGAATTTTATACTTTTGATCTTCCATTAACCTGAACATTAGAATATTAAATATTGGCACTCAAGAGTGTTTTAAATATGCCTATTCAGGGGCACCTGGGTGGCTCGCTCAGTCAGTAGGGCATCTTGATCTCAGGGTTGTGAGCTCAAGCCCCAGACTGGGTGTGTAGCCTACTTAAAAATAATAAATAAATAAGCCTATTCAGCCTATTTTGTGATCTATCTTTTGGTGGCCTGCTGTGACAGCCAACAGTTCCATATAGAAATTCTGCCATCTTGATGGGGCGCCTGGGTGGCGCAGTCGGTTAAGCGTTCGACTTCAGCTCAGGTCACGATCTCGCGGTCCATGAGTTCGAGCCCCGCGTCGGGCTCTGGGCTGATGGCTCAGAGCCTGGAGCCTGCTTCCAATTCTGTGTCTCCTTCTCTCTCTGCCCCTCCCCCCTTCATGCTCTGTCTCTCTCTGTCTCAAAAATAAATAAAAACGTTAAAAAAAATTAAAAAAAAATTCTGCCATCTTGGAATAGTGAGGTTTCTGTATGCTCATATTTCAATGGAATATTGAAGATAATTTGCAGGTAATTACAGGTAATTTCTTAGTGGTTTCCTTGTAACCTTGAGTTTCTGCAAAGTTCCTCAAGGACATGCAAGGGAGACATGGAGAGAAGATGACAGAAGTTGTTTATATCCATGCTACCTGTTGGCTCTCTTGATCATGTTTGGCTTGAAGAATGTGTTCTACTAAAGAACTGGAAAATTGCTTTAAACTATTTTCTTTCTTATTTTGTGAAAATCCAGGAGGGATGAAACAATAGAAATAAGAAAATGACTCACAAACGTGTCAATTGAGAAAAATTAGAAATCATTCAATCCGACAAAAATGGGAAATTTTATCCTTAGCAATATGATCGGTAGTTTTAAACTGCTTAATAGTTTTCAACTGACAAAGAAATGTACCAAATTCAAGCATGTAGTATGCATAGCATAATGAATAAGCCTATGGAATTACTATGTTCTAATCCTGAAACTAATGTAACTGTGTGTCAGCTACACTCAAATAAAAAAGAGAAAAGAATATGTTCAAATTCTGGAAATGTCTTAACAATGTTTGGGCATCACTAGTAGGTGTGATTAGAGTCTTAATAGTATTTTTACCTCTTTGAGAACAAAAATTATTTTCATTACTTTCAAGGGTTTTTTTTGACTTTTGGACTTTGGAGTTAGTTCATGTTTCCAGAAATAAGCCCTGTAAAAAAATGGACAGCACACCGTGCTAATTTCACCTACTTTGGAGTGTGTCATTGCCTACACAGCAGAGTTCAATGTTCTGAGTTCCTGGAGCAGGATCTTATTCACTTGTATGTTCCATTTTAAAGTCCAACAAATGCTCAGTTCATAGATGGCAATCAATGCGGTTTTTTAAAAGATTTTATTTTAAGTGGTCTCTACACCTAACATGGGCCTCGAACTGACAGCCCCAAGATCAAGAGTTGCATGCTCTCCTGACTGAGCCAGCGAGGAGCCTGTCAATAAATGCTTTTAAAGTGAAATAAATTTAAAAATACTATATATCATGAGAGGATCACATACTAAATAGATAATTCAGCGATGAAATTGTCCCCAGAGAAGCGTTAACTAAAAAGTCTGAGTAGGTGGGGTCACTGCCACTAGAACCTTTGCTGGCTGGTAAAGGCCAGTGAGAAGTGAGTTTGGAAGCATGAAGTTTGGATGGGAAACACAGATTCTGAATTCTTGTAGGACTCAGTGCAAATTGTCCTTGTTACCTTTTCAACTTTGGACAATTTACATAAAATCACTGAGTCCCTAACTCTCAAATTGTAAAACGTGAATAATGAGAACAGCTACCTCAGAGACTGGACGTACTTTCTTCCCAAGGCAGCTTGTTTGAAGTGTAGATATTTGTGCTCCTATATCATTTCCATCATTAAATTTCATAATCATTTTATAATTCAATACTTTTAAATTAATACATAAATTTGATAACAAAAATAGTAGAGAAGGAATATCAAATAAAAAGTGAAAGTCTCCTTTTGTTTGCCCAAACCCAGCCCCAGCCCCAATCTTCAGCGGGTTCCAATTTTAAACATCTCTATCATATTTTTTTCAAATGGGTCTCTTCCTAATGGGTTTTCCTAAGTAGTGTCCGCATTTCATGATTTTTTTAAATATTCAACATTATCAGTTGCCTCCATTTATGAAACATGAAAACTGACTTCTGCCTTATCTTTCACTCTCTGATAGGTGAACATTTTTACTTTTAGTTCTTCTGTTGGTTCGATTCGTTGATCTACCTGATGTACTTTATATCCATAATAGACTTTATATCATGGCTTGTTTCTATGTAAGATGAAGTATTTCTGTGTCATCTTCTTCTTCCAACTTCTGTCCTCCATACCATTGTTTTTATATTGTCAAGCTTTAAAATACTCGGTTCTATAACAATAGCCTTCTGTGGTTGTCAAATGACTGAAATCAACTTATAGACTAAGCAAGCACAATGGATGCACATTAGATACTCTCACTGTGCTTCGTATGGGATAAGATCTTTCCCTTTGTAATATGTTTTGTTCCCCATTATACAATGAGCTATTGAGGATCAGAATTAGTCTACCTTCATTTTAATTCCGATCGCTACTCTTTGGCACAGTAACTACGATGTTTTCTACAAAGCACTGAAACAGATTACTAGGACGGCAGTCAGTGTTGATGAGGTCAAGTGGTAGGGCACAAGACTCTGATCATGTAATGGTTCAGGGCTCTAGTCCTGGGCACACCCGTGAAAAACAAAGTAGGCAACTGATCTTAAAAGAGAACTGGGTTATAGAGCAATGGGGACAGATGCCGGGTCTCTTAAACCAGTTGAACCACTACTCTAACTGTGCCTGCTCATGGACAGATGTGGTGACCGGAAGCTTCAGGTGGGCATGAAGTTCTATTAGTAGTTTAATCGGCTCAGCTGTGAGGAGTGTAAGGAAAGAGAGTGAGGCAAGTCATTGAGGGGAGAGTGATCTTTTTTCTCTGTGAAATAGAAATATGTTCTATTTTGGTACTGATAGCTTTCCACAACCTGCATGCACAGCGAGGTTTCGTTAAAAAATATTACTTTAATATAAAAATTGTTGCAGTGCTAAGTGGGCATAATTATATGAAAATTTTATTTTAAGATGTTCCTGCTCTTTTCCTCCAAAACTTCAGTAAATTGCCACATAGATTACAGTAATAAAAGGTTTAGAATTATTTTAATTTCATTTTTATTGTCAGTATATTAGGTAGTTCACAATATTGTGATTTAAGCTATAATATTAATTATATTCATAAGGTGTTAGAAAATGTATTAAAACTCAGCATTTTTAAAGTTTATTTATTTATTTTGAGAGAGAGAGAAAGGGCTCGAGCAGGAAGGGGCAGAGAGAGAGAGACAGAGAGAGAGAATCCCAAGCAGGCTCAGTACTGTCCCTGTGGAGCTTGATGCGGGGCTCACACTCACCAACTGTGAGGTCATGACTTGAGCCAAAGTCAAGAGCCAGACACTTAACCAACTGAGCACCCAGGCACCCAAAAACTCAGCATTTTTAAGTAAAATAGACATTAAAAAATATGTGGATCGGTATGTGTCTATGTGACACTAAATAAATAAAATCATTTTTCTCCAAGTAACGATTACTAAGAGAGATTGGAACATATTCTTTTGGGAGTGTCTTGTATAGAATAAATTAAGCTCACAAGATTGCATATTTCACCACAAGTAGGAAAACAGGATTTCTTCATACTGGTTACTGATACACCCTGACATCAGAGTTCTTTGTTCCTGCCCGATCTTACTCTACCGAGCTCTACGTACCAACCCCAAAGGCTCAGAATTTTCTATTTTCATTTACTTATGTCTTCATAGATTCATTTTACAAATCATTTATTACATGCATGCTAGGTCACCTGGATTCAGTTTGTCTTACTCCATTGTTTTAACTATTTTCTTCTCCAAATAGTGGCCTTCTGAAGCTCCCAGTTCACATCTTTCCAGTTTGGTAAACCAGATAGGGAAAAAAAAAAAATGCATCTCTTTGAACAGTTTCAGCATGTCTGGGTATCATGTCTCACTTCTTGGCTTTGGTCATGAGCCCACTCCTTAGTCCGTTACTATGTCAGTAGGTGTAACGGTATGACAAAAAGAAGCAGAGTAGAACATTGGAGCTGTCATAGGTCTGCTCCAATGTCCGGAAGGTAGGCACGGCCACACCTAAACCAGATGTGCTCAGAGGAAGGGGGAAGTTATTCCCTAAAGGAAAGTCAAAATGCTACTGCCAGAAAGAATTGGGTGGATCCTGGACCACTACCCAAATTTACAACATTGAATATGTGCCCTGAGGTTAGAATTTGGCTCCCAACCCTTTATTATTGTGGGCTTTAATACTATATAATTGATGATAACCCAGGCATATTCTCTGGAAAAGTACACATGAATAGCATAATAATAATTTCAGATTAATATATATATTACCTGAAGATTCACATTACTTTAACCATCCTCAAAGCAGGTGAGAAAATTGATTAGCCAATCACAAGTAAATCTATGCATCAATCTTACTTAGTCATCAAATTGGACAAACTTAAACCGCTTTTTCCTAAGTAATACTTTTTATCTTAAATAAGTTGTGCTTAATATATGAAACTTTAGTCAAATATGAAGCTAATAAAATTGATTAAGCAGTTTCCATTGATTTGGACTAGTGGTTAAAGGCAAAGATTGTCTCCAGATCTTGGCTTGATCGTTTACCAGCTGTGTAATCTAGAGCAAGTCAGTTGACCTCTCTTTTCTCCACTTACCGAACTTGTAAAATGGGGTTTTGTTATAACTGTACCTGCTTCATGAAAACGTGAGAAGTAATAGAAGTAATCTATATAAAGTGCTTAGAACACTATCTGGCATCTAGATCAGTATTAACTTTCTTATTATCATTACTCTGACAAAACATATATTTTATATACTAACACATTTCCATTCTTGGAATCTATAAGCTTTATAAATATTACGATAAAAATTCTAATAAATATATATATTTCTCTTCTATCAGTGTAGAAAGTACTTAGCAAAGTTAAGCAATTTGCCAGAAGTCAGACATCTTACGAGTGGCAAAGCCAAATTTTGAAGCCAATATTCTCTGATTTGTGTTCTTACCAGTCATGATATTCTGCCTCTGAAATAAGTAATCTAGTGTGACTTAATCTCTATCAAGCCCTCCCAAGTACAGAAATATATGCTAGCCGTCTTAGATATTACATTCCTCCAACTGATTTTATCACAGAACTATTTTTTTCTTGAAACAATAAAAATAATTTCAAGTCACAAGAGTGATGTCTGAAAAGGCTCAGGTATTTAATGACACGAAATCTTAACACCAAGTGCATGGCAAAGCATGATAACAGCAAACGCACATTGGAACGTTACCGGTGTTCACCTCTAGATGGTGAGGCTATTTCTTCTTTATAAATGCAGTTTTTCAATCATAAGAGAAAGCGGTGCATGATCGAAAGAAAAGTGGGTGGGAAGAGAACATAGCCATGAAGGCGTGTGATGGCTTCTAGCACTGGAACGCTCATCGGCAGAGCCAAGTAAATTCTCTAAAAATTAGCCAGAATCAAAGATAGAAGTCAAATTCTTAGGATCCCAGAGAATCACTTTAGGAAACATTTTTTTTTTTCTTTCTGCCTACTTCACACAAGAACGTTCTTTCTAGTTGCTGTTAGAAGTTTTCTCTTTTTTGGAGTTTCTAAATCTTCCCATGGTCACTTGAGGTGCTAGCTCATTCACAGGATTTGTTTTTTTTTAATTTGTTAACATTTATTTATTTAATTTTGAGAGACAGAGAGAGACAGAGCGCGAGCAGGGGAAGGGCGGAGACAGAAGGGACACGGAATCTGAAGGAGGCTCCAGGCTCTGAGCTGTCAGCACAGAGCCCGACACGGGGCTCGAACCCACGAATTGTGAGATCATGCCGTGAGTCAAAGTCGGATGTTTAACTGACTGAACCACCCAGGCGCCACCACAGGAAATTTTTTAAAGGACAGTATCCTGTGAATTTCTATTGCCAGGGTATGTAAATAACAACGCGTGCACATGCACACACACACACACACACACACACACATTGGTGGGATGCAGAGTGGACAGCTTGGCAGATCAGAACAGCTTGTATGGGGGTGGCCTTACATTTCAAGTCAAGGCTGCTCAAGCGGTGAAGATGACAAACACAGAAAACAGATTGTGAAATCTAAGCACGAGGGAGAAGGATTTTTCATAAACGGAATAAAATCAATTATCTAGCTTATGGTTTCTGACTTGGAAAGAACATTAAAACTTAACGATCCCAATATTTTCACTTTAAAAATGAGGGGGGGAAGAAGAGGATGAAGTTAAATGACATCTTCAAGGTCACACTGAAAGAGAAAGAGACCTAAAGTTTAGGTCTCTAGCATTGAGAGTCTTTGCCAATAATGCATTTGACTCCACTGGAGTTTAAATACGAAACCAACATATCTCTGTTGGAAAGTGAGACTTAGTTTAGCAGGTGCGACTAGAAGGAAGAAAGGTTTTACTATTTAAATTAAAAAATAAGGTTTTTAATGTTCACTTTTGAGAGGCCGTGCATGTGCACACCACAGGCTTGTGAGTGGGGGAGGGGCAGAGAGAGAGGGAGACAGAGGATCTGAAGCGGGTTCTGTGCTGTCAGTGCGGATTTCGACGTGAGGCTCAAACTCACAAACCATGAGATCGTGGCTCAGACTGGGAGATCATGACCTGAGCCAGTGTCGGATGCTTAACTGACTAGGCCACTCAGGCGCCCACCGTCTACATTTGTTTTTAAAATAAAAGCAACAACATGTGAGTTCCTAGATTCTTGCCGGAAAGGATTTAGTGTTTTTATAAGTATCGTCTCTGTTGTCATTTGTACTTTGTCTACCCTGACGGCCACCGAGCGTGGTACCTTTTTGCTTTCGTTTACTGTAAACGTTCTGAAATCAGGAATACTTTCTCTGATTTGGAACAGAGTTTAAGAAACTTCCAGTGGAGCAAAGATCATTTCTTCCTACGGTGGGAGAGATACTAGTGTTAGTAAATGCTATAGTATAAGCAGATACTTAGTAGGTACTTCAGTGTTAGAATATATGGTAGTCTTAATGGACACAATAATGTTAGTATATATGATAGTGTTAATAGATACTAGACATTGTAGTGTTTCCACGTCTTCTCATCCAGCTGATACGTCACCAGAAATTGCTCACCACTGCAAGGAATTACCTCCTAGGACTGGCTAATGTGGGGATACAAAGGCCCAGCCACCATGCCTTGAAGGGTCACCCCAGCTCTAGAACTATCTGCAGGGTTGACTAAGACTTCCTTTACCACTACATCAAATACCACCTTCTCCCTCTGGTTGGTACTATCTTTCTTACTTTTTGAAACGTGTATTACTTGGGAACATCCCCCAATAAAGTCAGTCTCCCTCTCAGAGTCTGTTTCCAGCGGAGCTCTTGTAAGACAGTGGATATCAGAAATGACTCTCAGGAGCAGACTATAAAAGGGGATTTTACTGATAAAACACTCACTCTCCAACCAGCATTGAGGATCCCATCACTGAGAGTAGATAGACGCATTGCATGTTGCAATGAAGCAATTGTTAAAACTTTCATCGATGGAGAACTGGAATGGGATGCTGGTAGAAGAGGATGTACTCGCTGATTCAACATTTTTGGCACAAGAGAATAAAAGAGGGAAAATGCGATAAGGACTACGGAAGAAGGTCGCTGCTTCTGAGTGTCGTGGATTCCTTGAAAGGAGATGTGATTAGGCAAAATTTCTAAAATGCTCCCCCCCAGAGATGCCCAGGTCTAATCCCAAGAACCTACGGGTATAAAGAGATATCGCTTCCATGATTATGTCATGCTGTATGGCACAGCTGATTCTAAGAGAGGGAGATAACATAAATGAATCTAATCTGATCACACAAACTCTTAAAAGCAACTTCTGATGGCGGAAGAAGTCAGGGAGATTTGAAGCTTGAGATAGACTTGATGTTCCATTGCAGACTTTGAAGATTGAGAGGGCCATATGAGAAGGAACATAGGCTGTCTTACAAAGCTAAGAGAATCTCCTAGCTGAAATCCAGCAAGGAAATAAGAACCTTAGTCCTACAGCCACAGGGGCTGAATTCTTCCCAAAACCTAAATAAGCTTGGAAGTAGATTGCTTCCTCCCTCCCTTCCTTCCTGCCTTCCTGCCTTCCTGCCTTCCTTCCTGTCTCTCTTCCCTCCCACCCTCTTCCCTTCCCTTCCTTCCTTTCTTCCTTCTTTCCTTCCTTCCTTCCTTCCTTCCTCCCTCCCTCCCTTCCTTCCTTCCTTCCTTCTTCCTTTCCCTCTCTGTTTTTTCCCAGAGCTTCCAGCTATGGGTCCAGACCAGCTCACATAGTGATTTTGGCACTGTGAGACCCTAAGCTGAGAACCCAGTCAAGCTCACTTAGTCAGCCAACCTACAGAGCTGTGATAAATGGTTGTTTTATGTTTGTGATAATTTGCTACAGCAGTGATAGAAAACTAATACAAGAGATAACAACGGGCTCAGGGTATTTAATCATCAATTTAGTTTAGACAAATATGTCAGCTTTCTCCATATTTTTAATAATCAGTAATTCAGGCACACAAACTCACAGACTCCTTTGTGTCTGTAATTCATAAGTGATTTTCTCTGTTTGATATTATAGATCATTATTTTATAAGAAATTTCCATAAATGCTAAATTCTGTGTCTACTCTAGCTCCATTCCTTGCCCTCCCCCACTAGATAAGCCCAATGAGGATGCTATGAATTGGACCCAAATGAAATCTTCCTACATCAAGATTTGAGGTTTTTTTAGATGAAAATTCCATCTCTCTCTTTCTTTTTCAGAATGTGCTATGTGCTTCATGGTAGGTATGACAATGCAAAATAGGAACATTGTTCCCTAGAGTTGCCAAATGCGTGTTTCACTGCTTGCATAAACTCCACAGTGTTGACCTTACTCACACAATGATAAAATTCTGCTTTTAAGTTATTTCTCATGCTAATGCTCAGCATCAGGGACATATTCTGATGAGAACTGTCCAGGGTCTGTTTGGAGTAGCTAGCTTCTTAAGTGTTCCAGAGACAGATGTCTGAAGATCATTTTCAAGCCCTGTAACATAGCCTGCATCTTAATGACACATTTGAATGAAGAGACATATGTAAATTCTGTATCAGTTCAAGGAATATGACTTGACACGAAAGTGAAAAATGATCTAACGGCAAAAAAGGATTAAGCTCTCATTATGAAGTCTGCTGAACCTTACGTATAGGAGGCAATCTATGTTTCTTTGTGTTTTCAAGGGATCAGACTATCTTTAAATACTTTTGTTACATGAATTTACATCAATTCCATTTCTAATCCTATCGCTTTGTGTGTGTGTGTGCGTGTGTGTGTGCACGTGCGCACGCACATGTGTATTTGTTCCATACATTAAAAAATCCTTTGTGACCTGAGCTTTAGAATTAATTGGTCATATTCAGGCCATTTGATTTCCTTTGCTGTGACAGCACAGCTCTTGGCCGTCAGAAGTATGCAGGACCACTCTCTGTTAAAGCAGCATTTGACAAGTTAAAAATAAGCGTTCAGAACAAAATGCAAAAGCATTGCTTCTAATCATATGCAAAATGCTACTGAAGTATCAGAGATGACTTCTTACCAATATCAGAGAATTCCAGCTAAGGTTATTAAAAAAACCACCATGATATATATTTTTTAACTATTTGACTTCTATTACAAAAAAAAAAACTGTATACATCAACAGGGAAATTTTCAACTCTTCGATAAGATGCAAATATGCTTTCTGAGTAAATGCAAGGTTTTCTTTCCCATGCCAATTCTCATGGACACAAAACTTTGCTTAAGCATTCTGCCTCTATATAGTATACATATTTTTTTAGTACCTATGTGATATGGTAAGTTATTATGAACAGTTGCTCAATAAATGTTTTTTTTTTTCAGACTTCTGTGGTCATTTCAATGGTGTTCTTTCAAAAATAAAATTAGAAGAAGATTTTGCACTGACAGAGTTAAATTTAAAAATATCTTCCTTTTTTAGATTTTAATATTTTCCACCATCTGGATTATCTCTGAGCTCATTCCTGATATACAAAATATCATATTTAATCATTGTAGCTTTTTTTTCCCATTGAAATTTATATCACTGTGACAATTTCACTTTTCTTTGGGCACAAATAGACTGTTACTAATTATGATATCAAATCTGTTTAATCAACATTAGCAATATCAGTTATACAGAAGACACCAAATAAAGATCAACTACCTTTTCCATTTAGGCTTATAGTAAATAAATGCATCATTTTGAAAAAAATATATATACTCTAAGAAAATCTTGCTTTTCTATGTCATTTAAGTAAGGTGACATAAAGTGGATTATTACATAAACTCAACTTCTCAATGTTTTGTGACCCTTTTTTTTTTTTAATTTTTTTTTAACGTTTATTTATTTTTGAGACAGAGAGAGACAGAGCATGAACGGGGGAGGGTCAGAGAGAGGGAGACACAGAATCTGAAACAGGCTCCAGGCTCTGAGCTGTCAGCACAGAGCCCGACGCGGGGCTCGAACTCATGGACTGTGAGATCATGACCTGAGCCGAAGTCGGACGCTTAACCGACTGAGCCACCTAGGCGCCCCATGACCCTTTTTTACTAATACATAGGTAAGATTCATCTTTCTCATTCATATTGTTCTACTGACAGGTTAATTTTCACAGGGAGGTCCTCTATAATAGATGGAATTGTAAGAAGGTTCCCAGGATTCCCACCCCTTGGTATACACTACCCATAGAGCCCCCTTCCCTCCATTTGAGTGTGGCCTGGTACTGCGAAGATGCTAGAAGCCACTCCCACACGGGCAACACAATATGGCAAACGTGAAGACATTTTTAAAGACAATTAAGGTCCCTAACCATTAGATTACAAAGTTAATGAAGAGAGAGCATCTTAGGATCGCAGACATCCTTCTCTTCCTGGCCTCCGAAAAGCAATCCACCATGGCTGTTCTACACTGCAAAGGAGTGAATTCTGCGAACAACCCAGTGAGCCTGGGGCAAGCCCTGGGGGCTCGGATGAGAGTGCAGCCCCAGATCAGCCCATGGTCCAGGCCATGTGAAACCCTGTACAAGGGACTCGACTAAGCTGTGCCTGAACTCCCGACCCAGGAAACTGTGAAATAATCCATTGCGGGTTCTTTTGAACTGTTAGGCTTTTGGTAATTTGTTATACAGCAATAAAGTTAATACACTGTGGACACCTCCTCTTACTTTAGATAAGAGGATCTCACTTTCCAATATTGAAATCAGTGTGTATGATCCGGTAGGAGCTGACCTTAAGCGGATTCTCATCAGCATACTGGATCCCTTCGGTGCTATGCTAGGATTTTTAATTTTAAGTAAAGGTCTTCTGTAATAGAGGTTTAATCCAGGACAGAATTGCTTCTTTTATTTATTTATTTGGGGGAGAGAGAGAGAGAGAGAGAGAGGGAGAGAGGGAATCCAAAGCAGGCTGCACGCTCAGCCCTGAGAATAGACTGAGCCGGGATCATGACCTGAGCCAAAAAAAAGGATCATATGCTCAACCAACTGAGCCACCCAGGCCACCCAGGCGCCCCTTATTTGCAATGACTTCAATCACTTGCTTTTAATTTAAAAATTAGCAGCTACTATTTTAGACAAAGACTAGTTGGCATTTTATTGTTGACATTTGATACCAAATTTGTTATATTTACAAATCCAAAACCTTATTAGCTCTTTCCTAAAATTGAATGTTCAGTTGATACATGCTATTCTATTTATAAATCCATAAATATGTAACTAGTCTTAAGAAGCCTTAGATTAATTAATGATTAATCCCATTCATAGTGCCACTTTAAATAGGCACCTCCAAACAGCGTAAATTGCTTTGAAATTCAAAACATTTTCTTTGGTTCTGAGAATGTTCAAACAGACCTGATTTAATAAACACAATCCTCTTGAAGCCTCAAACAGCCTTGAAAGCGCAGGCAGTTACCGTTCTGCCTCCACATCTCAAGGAGGCTGCTGGAAGCTCACATGAGAGCTACTTCTCAGCTGTGGACCAACACTTTGCAGCAAGGACTGGTCTCAACCGGGGGGCTTTCTTTCTTTAATTAGGGTCTTATGCTGCCTTAACTATATTCTTCCACATTTTGGAGGATTACCTAAGGTTCTAATTTTAGTCCCTTCTTTTAAATATTTTATTTTATTTTATTTTATTTTATTTTATTTTATTTTATTCTAAGAGAGAGAGAGAAAGAGAGAGCACATGAGCGTGAGCGAGGGAGGGGCAGAGAGAGAGGGAGAGAGAGAGAATCCCAAGCAAGCTCCGCACTGCCAGAGCAGATCATGACCTGGGCTGAAACCAAGAGTGGGGCACTCAAGCGACTGAGCCCCTCAAGGGCCCCTCAGTTTCTTTTTTTAAAAGCGTATTTCTTTGGGCTTCATTAATGCAGACTAAGCACCCCTCTCTTTCCTCTTGAGTATTTTTCCTATGATTTAAAAATGTAAGGGGAGCCTGGGTGGCTCAGTTGGTTAAGCGACCCATTCTTGATTTTGCTCAGGTCATGCACTCACGGTTTGTGAGATCGAGCCCCGTGTCAGGCTCTGCACTGTTAGCACAGAGCCTGTCTGGGGATTCTCTCTCTCCCTTCCTCTCTCTGTCCCTCCCACACAGGCTCCCACTCTCTCTCTCTCTCTCCAAATAAATAAATAAACATTAAAAATTAATTAATTAATTAATTAATTAAAAATGTAAGGCTTGCCTCAACCTCAGCATCCCCACTGTGCAACGGAATGTACTTTCTCCTATCCTTACTCATCACTAATCTCCGTGCTTTCAGGAGGCATCTTGAAGGGAAGCAATCCGTCCACGTCCGCGAGCAGTGGATCAGCCGAGGCTGGGAGATGTGAACAAGCTATTCATCTTTCAGTTGTTAGAATTCAGAGCTAATTATATTTTTTTGGCTTGTCAAAAATCCTTTTGAAATTTGTTACCAAGTCTGGTATCAACTCTCACAACATTCTTTTTTGATCCTTTTTCATACATTCTCTAAGATAAGCTAGAACTTCTAAGCTGAATGTGAGTTCCTATTTTTTTTTTCTTACTGTCAGTACAACAGAAATGTTGTTTGTAAACAGCTTAGGTTTCCCCCTACCTAAAGGGGACAGACTTTAAAGGTGGCTAACATGTTTCTGGCCTTCTAGTGTTAGACCTTTGTATGAGCCCTTCACCTTGACTGTGGGCAAAGACTGTGACATCCTTCTAACCAGTAGAATATAAAAGGTGACAGAACATTTGGATATGTAAATGTGACTATTTTGCCTACAATTTTAGTGCTTACTTTAGTCTCTCTCTCTCTCTCTCTCTCTCTCTCTCCCTTTGGCAAGCAACCATGCTGGTGAATCCCGCTTAGAACTGCAGGTGACCCCTAGGATCCAAGCGTGTGACAACAGCAAGCAAAGAAGCTCTCTGCCCAGCATCCCCAAAATGGGATGCTTCCAACAGCCACGTGGCCAAGGAGGAACACCAACCTAGGGAAGCGTGCAGATGGAGATTCCAGTCCTAGCTAACATCAAGGACTGGATGAGACTGATGGAGAGATCCACACTCAGAGGATAGAGCAAAGCTATGCCAAATTTCCAATACACAGCTACTCTGAGACAATAAATATGTGTAGTTTTAAGCCAGAAAGCATAGTGGTATGCTTTGTAGGAAAGTATCATGAATAAAATACAACACAAAAATTCAGACAAAATCACGGTAACAATACATGATACAATCCCTGACTAATTTCGGGGTATAGCATCTCATTGAAGCGTTTTAGGCTCTTCAGGTGAAAATTTTTGATTAGTTCATTGATAACTGATTGAAATCCTCCATCTTTTCTGGGTCAAATATATTGAGCTGACATTGTGGATTGAGTCAATTCATTCAACCAGTATTCACTGAATCCCTACGATACGCCAGGCACTCTCCGAGGTGCTAAAGATACAAAATGAGAAGAAGTTGCCTCTTCAGATTGTTTACGTACAATCCAATTAGCATATTTTTGGTAATATTGATAAATGTTTGGTAATTGTAAGCCGGCCTATGGCCCTAATCTACAGATGGAATAACGAGAACCAGTAAACCTGTTTTTCTTCTTATTCAGTTGATGAAAATCCTAATGCATAGAAAAAGGTGACAGAAGGAGGGTTGCAATATGACACGCTTGTGTAATGGAAAAATGACCAGTATCTCATAGAAAGAACTGGATCGTTATTCTTGTTCAGATTTGCTAACCAGAGGATCACGGAAAATTTTCTGGAACTTTATTTTGTTTTACATGTCAGCTGCTGTGCAAGGCAGCTAACTCTATTTGCATACCTCATCTCACACTACCATTTCCACCCTTGGAAAGAAATACCTAGAACTGTCCTTATAACTCATTCCTTCCCTTAGGAATTATTGTACATATTTAGAGAGAATTTGTTCTTGTGACTTCTGTCCTAAAGATATCAGTGTATCCGGTCCAAGATGTTTTCTCATTATCGGTATTTGAACTGTCATAAATTGACTCTGACATGTGCGATCAAGAATACCAGTTAAGGCTTCAAGGCCAAGAACATACTTTTCCACCTGCTAGCTCACACATATAATTCTTAAAGGATGGATTCCTCAGTTCGAAATTAAGTTTAAAACGCAGAGTTAATTGCTGAGCTTTTCAAAGAGCCAATTTTGGGGTTTATTTTCTCCGTTGTTTTTTAATTCTGTTTCATTTCCTTCCTCTTCAATCTGTATTATTTCTTTACTTCTACTTCAAGCTTCGTTGGCTCTTCTTTGTTTAGTTCCATCAGATGAAAAAAATTAGGTTATTGGTTAGAAATCTTAATTAATTTATTTTTTTCATATAGGCATGTGTAGATGTAAATTTCCCTATAAGCACTGCTTTATCAGAATACGATTTGGGCACGTTGCATTCATTTTTTTTTTTTTTCATCTCAAGTATTTTCTAATTGCCCTTGTGAATTGTCTTTTTACCCATTAATTATTTAGGAGTGTGTGTGTTGTTTAATTTCAACGTATTTTGTGAATTCACAAATTGGTGAATTATCAATTTCTAATCTTTTTCCATTTTGGTAGAAGAACATACGTTCTACAATTTCAATCTTTTAAAATCTGTTGAGCCTTATATTATGATTTAACACATGGTCTGTCCTGAAGTATGTTTCATTTGCCCTTGGGAAGAATGCATATTCCAATGCTGCTGGGGGGGAGTGTTCTATAGATGTTTGTTGGGTCTAAAGAGATTACAATGTTTTTCATGGCTTCTATTTTCTTGTTAATCTTCTGTCAGATGCTCTATCCATTATTGAAAGTGAGGTATTGAAGTACCCAAATATTATTGTTGAATTGCCCATTTCCCCTCAATTTAGATAGCTAGGTATATTGACTTAGATAGTTCTGAAATCTATTACACCATCTCTGACCTATGTTCTTTAGAAGTTTAAATATTTTATTCAAATTTTGAAACTTTAAACTATTTGTATATAATCCACAAAATCTTCTAGGGTTGCCCGGGTGGCTCAGTCACTTAAGCGTCAGACCTCGGCTCAAGTCATGGTCTCGAGATTCGTGAGTTCAAGTCCCACAGTGGACTATCTGCTGTCGGCACAGTCCGATCCTCGGTCCCCCTCTCTCTCTGCCCCTCCCCTGCTCTCTCCTTCTCTCTCAACAATAAACAAACATTAGGAAAAAAAAGACAAAAAAGCGTACAGTCTTATAAATAAGAAAATATAATTATCGAGACCATGTAGCAAATTATAATATTCTATATTCAATTGACATTTAGTATCAAAATGTCTATAATAAGCAAACAAGAGAGGTATCTATTAAAATAAATTTACATCTATGGGCCCAATAACTCCCACCCTATTTGATGTCTTACAGCCCTATAGCTCACATTCTTGGGAGGTATATACAAAATCGACCCCCCCCCATTATTTGATAAGGCGTTTTATCATCTTGCTGTAGTTGAGTGGATATGAATATGAGTCAAAGATGTATCTTGCACTGTAGTTTTAGAGTTTGAAGGAGTGTGGTCTGGTGTGAAGAAGTGGTATTACGATCTCCTTATGCCAGGACAAACAGAAATATGAGACTCGGTGAAATGAGGGATGTGGATGGTTTTTTCTATCCTCTATAGGACACGAACACACAGAAATAGGGTGTTGTTGATAAATTCTGCACTATGTCCTGTATGGTTTATTGTTAGATATAAACCTCATATATGCACATGGATGCAAATTATTTGAATCATATGAATGCTTGGAGAAAACAATAAGTACTTACAAATATTTGGGTGCCTCTTTCCACCCCACCCTCCCCCCAAAATTCTTGGGTATATGAAGCAGTTTTTCCCTGCAGGTGAGAACTGATATCTATTTTCTTTTTGTATTCATTTGGTAGCAGAGATTATCCAAGTCTCCATCATCCAACCAATGATAAGATTATTCATCTTCACAGCAAAAAAGGGATAGGTTATTAATATAAAAACAAAGATAAATGGTACTTATAATTGTTGTGTAGAGGTCCAGCATCTGACACTCCCATGGACCATTGTTAAGTTTTTATTTGCATTGTTATAGATATAACAGATGTCCAGAATGTATAGATGGGTAAGGCTGCCATATTCCACAACTTGCAGGGGTGGGAAGCGCCATAAAAATCCTAGCAAATGTACATGGCATAATGGAATTGCGCAGTGTCCAACATATGTATTGTATGCTATGCTCTGGTGTACTTCCAGCTTATTATCAGACTCACGTCCACGATGCCTTGAAACTGTTCCAAATTTTGCTTTTAATTTTAGTTGCCTTGGCTTGCAACATTGATTACAGATTGGAGAATACTTTTCCTTTTGATTTTTGGCTATGCTCGAGAGAGTCATGTTTTTTTTTTTTTTATTATGAAAAAGACTTTGGGCTTGTTATAATCTACATCCCTTGTACTTGTTTTGGAAGTCAATTAATTTTACCCCATCCATGAGCAGCACTTAAATTAGGAATCCATCAAAAAGAAACTGAAGTGGTTTCATATCATCTCGCATCCCATCCCACGTATGACCCTCGATAGGCATTTGTGCATGTCCACTGAAGACATGTGACAGATGGGGAGGCAAAAATTGATTAATGACGGTACTAACTGAAATGGGAGGCCATTACCCCTTGGGTTCCCCTGACGTCCCTTAAGAACTCAGAATGAGTCATACTCCTCGTGTTGCATTTATAATCCCCTAGATAAAATGTTGTAGTTCTAAGCTCCTCTTGCTATGTTGAAGTGATACAATAAGTATGTGCATGTGCACATATATATGATAATGTTCTAACTACATAACATTCTATTATATACATTATAATATGTATTTGTATAATTTTTTTCACTCTCAACAAAAGTCAGTTACCTAAATCCTACCGCATGCCTTGGGATTTAGCTCATAAAACCTAATTATTTCTTTCTGAATGATTCTTTCTTTCCATGCATATAGAGCACATTTGACCATAGTATCTTGTCTGTATAACCAGATGGCTCATAAATAAATCATTATAGGATCTAAGATCCCAGGTTCTTAAATATTATGTTATTTCATTTACCCTACATTTTAACTGGCTGGGTACTACTATGATAAGATACACTCATGTAATATTAATGAACGTTTAAAATGAAAAATCTTCTTTAAAAATAACACAATTTACTGCGTAAATTATTACACGTGTTACTCTTCGATAGATATCATGTGCCTTGTAATTTGAAAGCAAAGACATTGAGATAATTATATGCTTTGTGAAAATATGTGGATAATTTATTTATCTGAATCTATTTATTGTCTTTCTCTACACCTATTTTTCTTCCTATCTCAACTTCTGCATAATAGGAAACTTCGATAAAAAGTGAAATACAGAAAGACTTCAAATAAATTATATGTCACTTTTCCATTATAATGCATATTTTTCCTAAACATCAAGATAGAGTTGACTTTCATAGACCTCTTTAGAAAACAGCTTCTCTACTCAGGAGATGTTGTGTACAGTGAGTAGAATAATAGGTTCAATAAAGATCTGATGTTCTGCCAAGTGTGTTTATAACTCCTTAAATTCACATTTTCTCTGACCTTAAAGGGACTTTTTCCACATTGTGGAGTAGGAATACCAAAGCTTGGGTTCAAATTATGTCTCGACTATTATTTTGGGACTGAGACCTTCAGCACATTAATCATTCTCTTTAACTTGGGCTTTTTCGTATATAAAATAACAATAAGAAAACCTACATTCCTGCATTGTTCTCAGTATTAAACAAGAATAGGGGCGCCTGGGTGGCTCAGTTGGTTGGGCGCCTGACTTCACTCGGGTCGTGATCTCACAGATCGTGAGTTCGAGCCCGGTGTCCGGCTGTGTGCTGACAGCCCAGAGCCTGGAACCTGCTTCGGATTTTGCATCTCCCTCTCTCTCTGCCTCTTCTCCACTACGCTCTGTCTCTTTCCCTCAAAAATAAATAAGCATTGAAGTTTTTTTTTTAAAGAACAAAAACATATATAAAGCTGGCATAATACCTGTTGCACAGGAATACATATTAATTCCTCCTCCACTGGCTCTATAAAGTAGGAGTATGGGATCTCATTTACAGAGTTATTGTGTATAATAAATAAGATTATGCATATAAGACAATTTAAACGGTGCTTTGTGCTAAATAAATGATTTCCCTGGTTCCGCCTTTGGTTATAGATAGATGGATAGATGATAGATAGATGATAGATAGATAGATAGATAGATAATCAGCTGGGATGATGTTCCTTCCTCAAAATCTTCCCTAGACTAACACACCTTTCTAAAGTAGAAGTTAAGTACTTTTGTACTCATGTTGAAGCACACGTGAGTTTCCGCTAGAGTATTAAGTGTATGACATTATATTTATCCATTTATCCATTCACACGTGTTTATTTTTATTATAAGATGTTATACAATATTTATTTTTTATTTATTTTTTATTTATAAAATAAATTTTATTTATTTTATTTTTTAATTTTACAATATTTATTTTGTATTTATTTTACATTTTCCCAGAGCCACTGTTAGTTCCTAGGATTTTTGTTTTGTTTTGTTTGTTTTGTTTGCTTTTTTCTTGTAGCAAGAATTACTATCAAACTCCACTCTTTGGGCCAGAGATCTTTGTGGAGATAGTGAAAGTCTTGCCACTCATGTAGAATACTACTGACACTTGTGAGTTCATTGGCCAACCAGCAACCTCAACTCCAAGTTCTAACAATATGTAGCCTAGGATGTTGTGTGTGTGTGTGTGTGTGTGTGTGTGTGTGTGTGTGTTTAATAAATGTTTATTTATACTTTTGAGAGAGAGAGTGGGGGAGGGGAATAGAGAGAGGGACAGAAAGAATCCCAAGCAGGCTCTATGCTGTCAGCACAGAGTCGAACGTGGAGCTCGATTTCATGAACCGTGGAGTCATGACCTGAGACGAAAGCAGGAGGCAGACATTTAACCGGCTGAGTCACCGAGGCGCTCCTGCAGCCTGGGATGGTTTTAAGTCCATTTCTTTTTCTTGTTTCAAAGATGGGTGTTATAATAGATTTTTTTGGTCCTAAGAAAATGCTACCAAATGAAGTTTGTGATGTGCAGTAATCATCTTTGTCTATAAGATATATCAAATTGCACAAGATACATTCCCTGTGTTAGGATTCTGGGAGGCCTAGATATAATCAAATCATTCATCGTACCGTTTATTGAGTTTATCCTGGATTCTGAGCTAAAATAGCAATTCTAGTACAAAGAACACACGTTCATCAAATAAACATGTATTAGAAAGACAAGTTGCCCAGAGAAAACGTATGTGATACTAGGATAGCATGGTGGGGGGGGGGGGGGGGGAGGTTGATCCACTTGAAACAGTATAAGACAGCTTTTAAAGGAAGTGAGGATTGAACTACGTTTGAAACAGTATACTTTATGAGATGAAATAGAAGAAGAGATTTTTTTTGGCATATGTAATCATTTGTGCAAAATTCTTCAGTGGGGAAATAGATAACTAATACAGGGTGACACTAATATCTACTACTGAAGTAGAATGTGCTACTGTTTTGGGGTTTTTGCGTTTTTTGTTTTGTTTTGTTTTGTTTGTTTGCTTTTTGTGACCATCTTTCCCAGTGTAGCGGAGAGTTCCAGAGGCTTTAACTTAGCTTTTTCTAATGAGAAGCTCCTGCTCTATAGGCACCAAACCAGCACGGGAATGCGGCCCATTCCCTAGGAAGTCCATTCCAGGGTTTCACCGGCAGTAAGAGATATCATCATTGGTACGTGCATGGTCTCAGTAGACCATGTTGACTGGGTTAGTATCAGGATTTTATTACTTGTCCTACAGAGGCCCCTACTCTCATAGGGGATTCATGGTGGGGTTTTGAATCCCAGAGAATCGATATCAACTTTACCCCTTACCTTAATGGTTCTTAAAATATCTGGCTATTAGTTTTTCCTCTCTGTACTATTACTCAAGTAAGTCACTATAGGTATCTTTGGGAAAAGACCGGGACATTATATATGCAGGTGCACTGATATTTTAGTGTTGTCTGCCTTGGGAAAATGACACTCCCTCAAAAAATGGGTTTTAGGTTTAAAAATTGGTGCAGGTCCAGAAATGGGTCAAAGGGTCATAATTTTTACCAGTGCCACAGCCATCAGACTTCTGACCATCTTTTCACTTCCCTTGCTATCGGGGTGCTCATTTCTATACAGTATCTCCTACCATCAGACCTTCCTGTAGACAACAATCACCAAGTGAGTTTTTGTCATAGTATCAGTGCTCCTACCGCTAGTGCATCCTTATTGTTTTGGTCAATGAACGTCCGGTGGCCCATTCTGGGGACTATACTCACCAAGCGGGCTTCCTGATCTTCTACAGAATAAAAACTCCATCATATCCAATTCTCTAAATCTTTCACCCTTTCTTCTGTTGCCTACTATGGTAGTTTGGACACCTACACCTCACTTACTATAAGCCATCATTTTCTCAAAGCTTCTTTGACCCATCATGGTAGCGTATTTATTCCATCTCTCAGGGTTATTGCCACGACCTGAGATTCTATCTTGTGAGAGTGTTCCCAATTTGATAAACAATCCCTTTTCCGATTTCATGTTTCCTTCTTGATCCAGCACCTTTGAGATCTAGCCCTAAACACACTCACCCTCGCCAATCTCCTGTTGGCACATATTGCCTAGGTCCTATAACTCCTTCTGCATATAGTCCCTTTTCCCCCTAGAAAAGTATTCAGATTCTCTGGCCCTGGTATGTTATTACCACACAGAGAAATGTGGGTATTAAGTATTGAGGGGACCCTTGTTGTATTGCAAGACAAGGTCCTCTGCATCACCTTCCCTCACCATCCTTCAATAGGATGGGTTTGGGAGATGCATAATGTTCAAGGACATCAACCTAGATGTCACCATCCCCTGTATCAGGGTTCCATTTTTTCTATCGTAGTCCTGATACGATAGTATCGGTACAACATAGTGCACTTGCCTAATTTGAGAATGTATCTTTATTTGGAGCTCTTATGATTAAGTTCTATGTTATGTCTTTAGCTTTGTTCTCCTTCCACCTTCAGAGAAGGAGTGCTTTTTCATATTCTGAAAAAGTGGCCCTCTGCCCTTTGCACTTGTTTTTACTAAATCATAGTTACCCTACGCAAGAACCATCCAATTTCATTGTTATAATGATTACATTTTCAACTGTATTTTTTATCACATCCACTAATGTATTTCATGCCACAGGCATGCAATCCCAGCTCACCACTAATGAAAGCTGAGCAATTGTACTTCAATCTGCAGAGACTTTTCTGGCCACGTCCTGCCAGTGATGAGGTCCTCATTGCCAACCGGGTGGTGGCAACGTTGAGTGGTCCAATTCCAACATCACATTGTAACGTCTACTATCTTGAACTCATCCTGGTACAAAGTGTTGCAGGTCACGTTCTCGAGGGCATAGAATAGAGTACAGGGGACTTACATGGTAGTATTCTCAGCTTCAACAATTCTTGAGGGAAGGAAGAAAGCAGGGTATGGCAGGAGGAGAATCAGAGTTTCAGTGCCATCGCATTAAATCCCTAGCTCACCCAGTGAGCTCTGAAGCTGGAAATACTCTTCAGAGTTCTCTGACATTTGGAAGAAGGGGCAGGGTTTATGGCCTCACATTGGGCAGTTACTACATGTGGGCTGTCCCCGGGAGGGATGCATTAACTTGGGCATGAAGCCTTCTTCAACAGAGGGCAAACCCTGGAGAAAGTTCTGTAGGACAGCCTGCAGCAGCATACTCAGGCTGGAGAATAAAACCTTCAGTCCTGAAGGGGAATCTGTGAGAAGTAGCTAAGAGTCCATTACAATCAGCTTGGGACACACCGTAAAAGAATATATACATAATGCAAAATATAAAATACAAAACACTATATGATGCAAAACATTGCATAATACAAAACAGCATTTGTGTGTGTGTGAACTGAACCTCCCTATATTGCAGTAAATACTTTGATACTCAAATTTGGCAAAACACATAAGCAATAAATTGAGGATATTACAGGTCTTATTATGGCTTGATATTATTCCATATTAAAAAAAATACCAAAAAAAAAAATAATTAGGTAACTACGGACAAAAACAGAGGTAAAATATTTTAAAATATCTTGTCAAAATAAAGAAAAACAGGGGTGCCTGGGTGGCTCAGTCAGTTAAGCGGCCGACTTCAGCTCAGGTCACAATCTCACGGTCCGTGAGTTCGAGCCCGGCGTCGGGCTCTGGGCTGATGGCTCAGGGCCTGGAGCCTGCTTCTGATTCTGTGTCTCCCTCTCTCTCTGCCCCTCCCCCGTTCATGCTCTGTCTCTCTCTGTCTCAAAAATAAATAAAACGTTAAAAAACAATTAAAGAAAATAAAGAAAAACAGAATTGAAAAACATACGTTTGTTGTTATTGTTAAGATTTCTGCAATGGGGGGAGCCTGGGTGGCTCAGTCAGTTAAGCGTCCAACTTCAGCTCAGGTCACAATCTCGCGGTCCGTGAGTTCGAGCCCCGTGTCGGGCTCTGTGCTGACAGCTCAGAGCCTGGAGCCTGTTTCAGATTCTGTGTCTCCCTCTCTCTCTGCCCCTCCCCTGTTCATACTCTGTCTCTCTCTGTCTCAAAAATAAATAAACGTTAAAAAAAAAAAAAGATTTCTGCAATGGGACTAAAAAAAGTCTTTCTGCCTCTATTAAGATATTCCTTTCTTGTCATCCAACGAGTCCGAAATATTCTGATAGTGGAAAGACAAAAAGAACAATTTTAATGAAGTTTATTAAACTGAATTTCTTACTTTGGTTCGTAGGAAACCGCAAAAGGGGCTCGGATCTTAACGTTCTATCGTACGTGAACTTCGACCTTCACACGGAAGGAAAGTGAAATGTAGTTGATATTCTTTCATCACACTTGAAAAAGAAAACGTGTCTCTGCTCTCGAGAAAGCATGGAATTCTATAAAGTAGAAGGAAGTCAAGCAGAACGTAGTATTTCATTACACTAACCAATGCAATGTAAAATTTTGCTCCAGGATCAAACGTAGAAGGTACGTGTGGCTGCCGCCTGTCAGTGTTGAGCTGCGGGAGGCACTGAGGGCTGTTCGAGATTGCTGCGTGCACGTGGCCATGACATGCTAGGAAAGTACATTTCTACCATGATTGGATGTATGTCTCCCATTGTATTTTTGGAAATGGGAAAAGCATTTGGTGTATATATTTTTTCTTGCCACGTCTACTTTTCTATTCCAGAAATGTGGCTAGGTAAGTTTTGGGATGATGGTGGTTCCGTTATTCTCCGACCAGAGACTTTGTGTTGTCCCAGTAAATTCTGCCATCGGAACTACCAAAACACAATGACAGTCACAGCAGAGTCAAACAACAAAGGCATGGAGTGGGAGAACGTAGCCCGTTTGAAGCTTGAGCATCGATATAACCTCAAATGGAATTTCCTGTTGAATTTAGCAATGGTTCATCGCTTCTGCTTGTATATTGTTTATGCGAAACTGGAGCTAAGTAAACCAATCCATGACCTGATTTATCTGCCAAATGGATTGAACATTTTACTCTCTCTGCCTCAAAGGCTTGTCGTGTCTGTTTAGCTTTGCAGATGGTACATCCATTTTCCCAAAACAGAGCCACTGGATAGCAGCTTGCCAACATTTTCTGTTATTTAAAGTTCACCCTTAAAGCACACACAGCCTTGCTTCGCTTTCTCAGCCAATGTTCCACAGCATCAATCTGACATCGCCTTGTCTTTCAGGTCACTCTCGCAGAGTCAGGGGCTTCGTTATCAACCATTTCTCTTAAGTTTCTACTGGGAAAATTATGGTGTCAAGAAAGCTCCTATTTTTGAGAAATGACTTTATCTTAGAAACCTGGACAATCTGTATGAATGTGCTTGGCAATAAGCACGGGATGAGAGTTTGTCGGCATTTTTCTAAAATAGTCTTCCCACATGAAAGAAGCGGTTCTGCTTCATTCAAGTGCTTTCAGCTGGAATATTTCTATTATAAACTGAGTTACGCGACTTAAAACACAAGCAAGTAAGGCATATTTCCATTGACGTCAAATACTTCAAACAATATCTGGGGGCTTTGGTGATATTTTATTATACATCGAATAGGGGTATGCTTTGTGAAGGATAGACTGAGATTGCTTTTGTAAGTAAAGAAAGGCAATTATGCAGCATCAGAGAACTTCAATCTATGGCATGTTCTCACTTTCAAAACCTCCAAGTTTTGAAATTTTAAGTCAAATTTTTATTCCTATATTCAAATGTAGGCAATGTTTCGCCCTGAGAATTTCATAGTCAATTATTTCCTTCTACAGTTTAGGAATGGACCACCTTTTTCCAGTCAATATGGAGGGTAACTTGGTATAAAGGCTATGATAAAGTGATTTAAATGTGAAATGTTTCCCATCAGGGTGCTACGTTGTGCAAGGGAGCTTAGGTGACACAAGGAATGAAAATAGATGCTAACAAGACCATCTCAGGCAACAAATCAAACCTCACGATTCAACCTACACCTCCCCCAATCACAGGCGAAGACGGATATTCTTGCTATGGCACCAACTTTATTTTCTCGGACAAAAAGTGGTTCTGAGGTCTATGAACGTTATTTTTTATTATTATTATTTTTTAAATATAATTTATTGTCAAATTGGTTTCCATACAACACCCAGTGCTCATCCCAACAAGTGCCCTCTTCCCTGCCTGGCACTCCCTTTCCCTTCCCGCCCCCCACCCCGCCCCCCATCTACCCTTAGTTTGAACTTTAATTAGTGAAATGATATGAGCGATGCCTATGAGTGTTATGGAAAGGGGAAAAAAAGTAAAAATAGGAGGGAAAGTGAGAAAAACCTTACGAAGGCATACGTATGACACGTAGAATAGTTCTGCATGCAATTTACTTGTGTATGATACGTAGTGCTTATTAGTGTATCCCTCATAAAGCTCATTGCATTGACCCAGTGTGTAAATGTTCCGCCTGTGTGGTAGGTTACGTCTAAGAACTTTTGGGTGCTTTGTGTCTTTAGCTTGCATACCAAAAATGAAATTTGTAATATTCTCTAGTTGTTTATTTTATCTCATCGTAATGAAATTGACTTGGACGCAGCCAGTACCTATTAATGTCAAATCATTGATTTTACATGTCTGTTTCTCTTTATGATAACTTAATTGCCTTAAGCTGATACTGAAACACAGGAGTCAACCTGAAACCTATTTTAAAACAAAATGAATGCGTCTGCCGGCCGTCTGTGATATTTCTACTGATTTTTCATACGAGTACATCAGAGTGTCAAGAGATCACATATAGATATAAATTACTCTGTTAGCCACAAGATTAAAATAATCCTAAACAGGCAGCAGAAAATCATAACCTCTTGCTTTATCTGCTTGATTTCTGCATTGTTCATTTAACATGGCAAAATAAAGGTATCTGTGCGAGATGGCAAATTAGTTCACATCTTTTCTACTTTTATGAAGAGGAAGTAAAATCCACTCTGCCTGGCGCTGTACGGACTCATGCCAGCGGCTCTTTTGTGAGTCCGATGCTTGAACTTCACAAAGGCTCCTTAAGTAGCTGGTCGTGAGCCAAGACCCTTCAGCCTCCACAGCCCTGAGGCTGTTCACACAGCCCAGAAATTCACTTGGTTTTGTCAGTTACAGACCGGGATAATTGAGGATTAAAATTTACTGATTAAAATGTTACCTACTACTAGTTTGAATTGTTCTGGTTTATTGCATACTGTGACCTTGATTCATAAGAAGTATCAATTTTATGACAGGCAACATGTTATAGACGATAAAGTAATAAATATATTGTTTCCAGTGCACAAGTGAAAGACACTTCCGGATTTATTAAGGAAAAACATTTTTTTAATGTTTATTTTTGAGAGAGAGAGAAAGACAGAGCGTGAGGAGGGGAGGGGCAAGAGAGAGGGAGACACAGGATCAGAAACAGGCTCCAGGCTCTGAGCTGTCAGCACACAGCCCCACGCGGGGCTCGAACTGGAGAACTATGAGGCCATGACCTGAGCCGAAATCAGGGATTTAAAGCAGGCATTTGCTTACAAACACCATTTGGTATTTCCTCTGGGAGCACATATTGTCTTTTGCTTTCCCTTATCCAAATTGGTATTTTTGGAATTTTTGCATTTCAAGTGCAGAAGGAAGGACACCTGGGTGGCTCAGTGGGTTGATCACCTTACTTCCGCTCAGATCATGACCTCAGGGTTTATCAGTTTGAGCCAAGTACCAAGCTCACTGCTGTCGGCCCAGACCCACTTAGGATCCTCTGTCCCCCTCTTTTTTGTGCCCCGCCCCCAACCTGCATGCACTCTCTCTCTCTCTCTCTCTCTCTCAAAAATAAATAAAACGTTAAAAAAATAAAGTGCGGAAGGAAGAACAAACACTAATATTTTATTAATTGCCAAATTGCGGTACCTCCACACGCTGGAATACTCGGTCATGAAAAGGAATGAATTATAGGTCTACACGACGGCATGCATAAATCTCGAAGCACTAAGTAAAAGAAGTCTTCAGGTATATACTCTCCACAATCTCATTTACATGACAATATGGAAAAGATAAAACTACAGAGGTAGAAATAAGAATATTGCTTTCTAGGAGCTGGGGCTGGGACCAGGGGAATGGCCTTAAAGAAACACGGAGAACCCTTCTGCGATGATGGAAACGTTCTGTATCCTGGTGTGGTTACACGGCTGCATATATTTGTTACAACTTGTCCAACTGCACATTTACAGGGGTGAAACTTATCCTATTTAAACTGTAACTCAACACCCTTTACCAAAAGAACTTGATAAAAGAACCAAGGAGATATTTATATCTTTTATTCTGAGCAAAATTGTACTGTATTTCCAATCTCGTGACCAGGAGGGTTCTAATAATAGTAACTTTGTTTTCGATGAATTGGAAACAGATTAAAAAAAAGACAACAAAAAAATATTGTTCTTATTCTTAGCCTCATACTCTTTTTTTCCCAGATGTGTCTCTTAGCTTATCTTAAATTTGAAAGGAAAAAAAAAAAGAGGGACCAAGTGTGATTCACACGGACCAGCTGCTCAGAAACCTTTTTCTTTGCTTCCCGGTCACACGTCTGCCCCATTGACACCAGTCTCTGTAGATTTGGGTGAATCTACACAGTTATGTTCTGGAATGATCTGGATTCACATTAGCTATAGGCCTAGTCCATTGAACAATCTCTGAACTCAGATACTCCATGTTATTCTACCCTCTTACAGGTTAAAGTACCCAAGCCTTATGACTTGCCTACTTGTTTCAACAATTTACCTCAGGTTTCATGTCCGACTGGAGCCTGAGAACATGACCCGATTTGGAATAAGGTCTTTGTAGATGGAATCAAATTAAGATGAGGTCCCAGTAGATTAGAATGGCCGATTGATCTAATATGACCGGTATCTTCATATGAGGGCCGGGATCCTGGTAAGAAGAAGAAAATTTAGACTCAGAGACACACAGGAACAACGCTGTGAGATGGCCGAGGGAGAGACTGGAGAGATGTGTTTACAGGCAAGGAACACCTAGAATGGCCAGCAATCACCAGAAGCCAGGAAGAGGCAAAGAAGGATCCTCTCCTATGGCCTTCAGAGAGAAAGAGCAGGGTCTTTCCAACACCCGAGTGCAGATTCCTAGCCTCCAGAATTGTGAGAATATAAATTTATTCTATCTTAAAGCCACCCAGTCATTTGTTATGGTGGCCTTAGTAAACAAATGCATCTTGGAAACTACATGTTGAAGACAGCGGGTTCACAGGATGTAAGAGAAATAAATATTTTAGATTTTAGGAACATTAGGAATAAAATGTATTCTTAAACTACTGAAATGTATAGTTCTGTTTGTTTTAGGAGCTGGTATTACTTTAAATAATTAATACATTTAAGCTCAGGAAAAGGCAATGCTCTGGAAATCGACACCATTCTCTGTGTGTTGCGAGTACTTCCCCCTTCGTCTCAAATATCCTAACAGTCAGGCAAACTGGAGGGCATTAATCCTCTTTGGCACCAAACATTCTCTAACTCTTATTGAAAAGACAACAAAACACACATTTTTAAAAATCTGATTTAAACCTCTCCATGTTAAAAGCTTGGAGTGGTTTTGCTAAATAATGTCTACGAGACTTAGATTGGAGGAAATAGTTAATCTGAAAGAGAGACAGAGAGACAGAGAGGTTCGGGTAACATGTAGTGATCCTTGTAGATTTCACATGTCGCAGCCATGTCCCAATTACAGCCCCCACCCCTATGCTCTTTACAGAAAAACAAGAGCTGCCCTGGGCTGCAGGTCTGGGGGCAATGGCATCACGAGAGGCTGAGAAGCCCACCAGTTAGACGACCATGTGGGCTTGTAAACCAGTGGTGTGGATAATGCCTTGTCAGCATCAACAGAGCCGTAAATTTTCTCCTAGTCGCACCAAATAGAGGAATATCCCTTCCTATCTTCTCTTCTTTAGGTCTGAAATGAAATACACCTTTATGAAAAATCTGGACAGAAAACTACACACTTTCTAATATTAGATTGAACACCCAGTTAACTAGAGTTTAGCACTAGGAATCATTTTACTTTTTCCCTAAGGACAAGCATATAGAATGACAACAAAAGCAACACGAAACGTGTGCTTCTGCTCCAATCAAAACTGGCAAGGAATGTTGCCAGGTGGGAATTTGGTAATACTAAAATACCTTTTTTAGTTATACATATTGTGCTTTGCTATCTCGTACTCTTATAAATTGTGTGTGTGTGTGTGTGTGTGTGTGTGTGTTGTGTTGGCCGGAAATAGGTAGCATATATTTAGAAAATAAGCATAGAGAGAAAAACACAGATGAGATTAAAACCAAGAAACTAACAGGGTCAACAATTGAAAATATAACTTAACATTGTTTTAAACTATATGATATCAAACCGTGATTTTGATTTCCATAGACCCAATATCAATTTTAGGATAAATAGGTAAGTCTCACTCAAATCATCATCAAAGTCCTTTGGGCAATGACATGATCAGTGTATTCATGTCATTAAATATTACAACAGTCATTCAGGACTGTTGGGGTGAAATCGATAATTACAGCCTACTTATTAGACTCCCTGAGACATGGCACCAAATTTCCATTTCTTCTCTCCATCTCCACATTTAATAAAATCGTAGGCTTCCCCACCTATGGCGGGGCTCACTGGAATGATCTCCAAGTGCAGCTTTTACTTCTTACCATCATTTCCGCTAAATTTCTTCTACGGAGGGGGGTATTGCGAGATCAATCTTCCTGAAGCAAATCTCTGAAGCATTTCCATTGCCTCATTCATGACTTCTATATTCCATAGCCTTCATTTTTCAAAATCCTACATGTCCTGGCATGACACACTTCCTCAGCCTTAGAGCCGGCTACCCTTGAATGACATTCATGTCATGTGTACAAATGTAGTAAATGTATTTCACTGATAGTGACTCAAATTTTCTATCCTCTGAATTTTTGCCCATTTAAATATGGGGATTTTTCTCTATCCGAAATGCTTTCCTCTTCACATGTGTACCTATCAAGATCTTCTTCGTTCTTTAAAAAGTAATTCAAATATTACTACTTTTGTAGTATATACATGGGTCCTTATGATGCACTTTGAATTCTGCTTCGTACTTATTTATCCATATCCTTTCCCATCACCCTAAAGTTTGTATTTTCCTTAAGCTTTAAATAGAAACCGTGTCATATTTATATGTATCTTCCAGAAAAAAACTGGCACAGAGTCAAGGATGTGGAACTTTCCAAACAGTAATTATTTATTTTAATGTAATTTATAAAACTTCCAATTTCAAAATTTTTTATGTTTCTAAAGAGAAAGCTTGGACAAATAGAAAATGTGGGTTACGTTTATTTTGTAACACTATCCCCAACTTGTTAAAGTACAGATATATATTCCTAGAAGCATAACAAGAAACAGCTGGGAATTAATTATTAAATATTCTTATCTCCTAAAAGTAGTTGACTAAAAGAAAAAGGTTTTAGGAAATAACCATAATTTGAAACACTAAAATCCCTTCCACTGAATGGAAGTAATGTTATCCCATATTCTTCTGAAAGTCTCATTGCCAATTTCTTTGTATATTTCTAAATGTAACCATTAAAAGACTAAGGAAACCACTGTAATTCGTGATAGGATAAAAGCTAGCCTCACTTCTCATAATAATATTTCTATAGTCTTGAGATAAAGATAAACCTTGTGTTTTAAATAAGCACATTTATTGTCTTAAGCTACAATGAAGATTTTCTTCATTTTTATATTTATTTTTGATTTTGCTTTCATTTAAAACTGCTAGATATTGTATTGTTTGCAAACATACACGACTCTTGATAAAATCTTGTTTAAATTTAAGATCACACCAAATTGGACCAAATTGACCAATCAATTGTTGGTAACAGGTTGGTGGACTGAGGGAACTATGGCTGCATCAATCATCCAAGTGAGACAGCTTTGGCATTTTCATTCTTCTTATTTATATGTGAATATATTTGATAAACCATCAGCATTATCTCCATCAGTATTATCTCCAAAATCCACACATTTTCCTCTATTTGAATATTTCTATGCTAGATATGCATATTTGAAGCTGTCTCCATTCTTCACAGCATCTTTCTTCCTCTCACCAACCTCAATCAAGAACATACAGATATGTTTATGTTTATATTCATGTTCATATATATATATATATATGTGTGTGTGTGTGTGTGTGTGTGTGTGTGTATATGTATATATATATACACACACACCCTCGGTAAAAACAAAACTTCCTCAGAACTTATCACATAATCTTTCTACTAGCCAAGAAACCCACCCTCAAACAAAATAATAAGGAAGGGTCCGATACTTATGGCACTACTCTTTGGCCCTGTAATGTATCTTGTTAAATAGAAGTAATTCCCTTTACACAAAACAGCGAGATGGCTCACCAATATTTGCAGAGCTAGATGGGTAAAAAACATTATGAAATTTGGATGTCATCATATAGGGTGCCATGTATACTTGGAATCATAGAACAATATTTCTCATTGTTACATCTATTCTTCTTGAAAAGCATGCCTTTTCTCAATTCCCTGGGATCTTCTTAATTAGAAATTTTTACCCCCAAAAGAAATTAAAAAAAAAATGTTTCTACCTGGTGAACAGCAGTGGTTTGATTAAATTAAAAAGTTAACATGTCAGGGGCGCCTTGGTGGTTCAGTCGGTTAAGTGTCCAACTCTTGATTTTGTCTCAGGTCATGATCACATGGTTTTTGAGATCACTTCTCACTTGGAGCTTGCATCGATAGTGTGACACCTACTTGGGATTCCCTCTCTCTCTCTCAGAATAAATAAATAACCTTTAATAATAATAATAATAAAAAGAAAGCTAACACTTCAACCTGGCAAGTTGAAGCTTCTTATTCACCTCAAGAAAGAAAATAAACGCGTTATATGAAGACTTAGGTGAATGGCTCTGCCTACCAAAGGGAAAAAGAGTTGTGACCGCAAAATGGGGTTGGTGCAATCATATGCTGCAGGACCTACAAATGGTTAGAATCTTCACACGTGGAAGCAAAGTAACAAGCAAAGTAACAAACCACAGGATGTAGCAAAAGCCAAGGAGCCTCCAAGAGGCAAGAGGTTTGTGGAGAGGATCATGTAGAAGCAACAGCATAGATACCATCTCCAGCCCTCAGACCCGCTGCCGTTGCACGTTCTAGACACATATAGTTAACTTTCTGATGCAGCTCAGAGATGACAGACCACAGAGATGGGGCCTGATGAAAGAAAAAGATCAATAAATCAAGATTTCAGTAGTGAATGCAGTTACTGGTAATATCTAGGTTGTCTCCTTCAAAAAATGGTTTGGTTTTGTTATATCAGGGATAGTTGGATTGTGATAAGCAGTCCTTTCTTTGAGAAGCAGAAAGATGGGAATTAGGTATACGGATATGGGATAATCAAAAGGCTATCCTCAAAGATGCATCTTTGAGGTAAATTCAACCAGAGCATATACTCACTTTCCATGTTTAGGGACCATGCCAAGTTTGAGTTTTCATGGAATCAGTCCTTATTCCCCATTAGGGTATCTAAAAATGCTAGACGTCTGCTTGCCATGAACAAGGGTGGTATAGCATTAGAACATAGTGGCTTACCCCAGCTTCGCCAATTGGATCATCCCATCTGAGATGCTTAATCTAATTTGAGTGGAACCAAGAAGCCAAATGTGGTTGATAATTCATTCCCATCACAAGAGCTTCTTGTGTTCCCAGAATCACTTCCAGCAGCTTCGTCAAGCATGCAGTGGGGCAGTGTGATTGGACTAGTCTCATGGTCATACTTCAATCCGTCCGGGTTTTTCCCTTTTATCACTCGAGTTCTCCCGTCTGATGGTCAACTGTGGTGTCTCCCTGGCAATTTCCAAAGACACTCATTTTATGTTTTAAGTTGTGCTTTCAGATACAAATGTAATTTGCACACACACACATACACACACACACATATATATACACACACATATACATACACACACATACATACATATATACACATTCTGAAAGTATATATATATATATATATATATGAATCTAAAAATACATTTTTTAAATGTGGTAGACAAGAACTATTAAATTAGTACACATTTGCATTAGGAAAGTTGAAACACCTTCATATATTACACTGTTAAAGTTGAACATATCAATTAACTCATCTGCTTTCTTATCTTTAAAATAATATGCTGTCTTATGAGATCTCTGGAATTTTTTCTCTATTCCATACACTGTTTGATGAAAATGTGTTTGAAATTTTCTATTACTGTTGATCCTTAGCTAAAAATAGAATGTGATCAGAAACTCACTTGAAAGAGCAATGTATTAGCTTTCAAGTTACTAAAATTTCTGATGTGAATGGTTACTTTCTATTGAGTAGTTTATTATTGTAAACTGAGTATTGAATTGACAGTAATTAATGGCATTCATTCAGGGGGAAAGAATCCTTACTGGCAATATTGAGAAACTAATTTCCTTGAAATGCATATGGAAATTTTCCCATATTTTGGAATCCATCATCCAATAAGACTTTAGATGGTGTATTTTTGTTCATGTTGCCATTGCTGTAAATTTGAAACATAATAAATGTGCATCACCTGCTTTGTTACAAAAAGCAACTAATGTATGTATAGTTTGAATTTACGTTTAGTTTGTGTCAAGGTAAGAAAGTGGGTAGTACCATGTTTTAATGGAGAGAGAGGTGGCACTAAATGAAAACAAATACATGAGCTCCATTTATGCTTTGTTTAAAGATTAGCTTTACTGTGATAGATAAGTTAAAGAGATTTAGTTTTCTAAACAGCATGGCTAAAGAGGGTAGGCTTATCTATCTCCAGGTAGGACAACAGGTTTAATTGAAAGCAAAATATAAAAGCTGAACTTGGGGCACCTGGGTGGCTCAGTCAGTTGAGCGTCCCACTTTGGCTCAGGTCATGATCTCGCGGTTTGTGAGTTCGACCCCTGCGTTGGGCTCTGTGCTGACAGCTCAGAGCCTGAAGCCTGCTTTGGATTCTGTGTCTCCCTCTCTCTCTGCCCCTCCCCCACTCACACTCTCTCTCTCTCTCTCTCTCTCTCTCTCCTTCAAAAATAAATAAACATTAAAAAAAATTTTTTTAAGTTGAACTTAACTTGCTTTTGGCACAAGAGGCCAATATATCAAGGATAAGCAGTTGTTTAAGTGAGCTTTGTTAAGGAACTTGAGTTGTCCCTGTCTTTATATTTGCTAGGATATCTAGAGGCTGAGGCCTTTACTTTGAAACGCTTAGTGGTACAATTAGTTTCTGCAGTGGAGCCCTAGCTGGTTTTAAACACTGTAAAACTACGTATGTTTTAACAGAGACACTCTATGAATTCAGTGGGTTGAATTTTGTCCCCCCAGATTCATATGTTGAAACCCCAACTTGCAGGATCTTAGTTTGTTGACTATATTTGTAGATGGTCTTTAAAGAGATAATTAAGTTAAAGTGAGGCCATGAGGGTGAAACCTAATCCAAGCTGACTGGCTTCCATATTAGAAGAGGAGATTAGGACACACACACACACACACACACGCACACACACACACAAAGGGATGGCACTATGAAGACACCTGTGAGTAGATGGCCTACTCTCAGCCAAAGAGCATATTGATCTGGGACTTCTGGCCCCCAGAACTGTGCGAAAACACATTTCTTTTCTTCTTTTAAATGTTTATTAACTTTTAAGAGTTAGAGAAAGAGAGAGAGAGAGAGAGAGGCAGAGAGAGAAAAAAGAGAATCTCAAGCAGGCTCCACACTGTCAGCACAGAGCCTGATGCAGGGTTTGAACTCATGAACCCTGAGGTCATGATCTGAGCTGAAGTCAAGAGTTGGATGCTTAACTGATTGAGCCACCCAGGTATCCTAGAGACAATACATTTCTGTAGTTTAAACCACTCAGATGCAATTATTTGTTATGGCAACCTATGCAAATACATACACCCCCTACTCTATCTTTTCCCTGTAAAACATTATGACCGATGCCCACAGCTTGTGAGTTTGCCCAGAGAGGCCACATTCTAGAATGCCTGAGCCCCCCTGCTCCCACCAGTTGACATATGTAATTAAAAACCTAATTGTTTGTGCTTTCACAATCTGTTGTTGTCAGTTCATTTGTTACTGTAATGAATTAATTTATAAATGCACATCAAATTAGATACACGAGTCTAAAAAGGAAAGAGCTTTGTTCTTTATGTGAAAACTAACTAAAATGTTTCCAAAAGATTGAGTAGTCACACACACACAAAACACCCTTGGATTATGTGTATATAAAATAACTAAAATATTAGAGTAAAAATTATCAATATCTAAAAGCAACTTGAATTCAGATTAATGGTACACTTAAATCTATATTCCACTTTAAAGAAATGAGAAATTTAGATGATGCATATTGGATTTAGTTGATGCAAAAGAATTGATGTGGAAATGACACCAACTGAGTTGTTTTAAAAAAGTGTACTTAGCTTAAAACAAAATACTGAAGATATACAGGTATATATATACACACACACACACACACACACACACACATATATACATGTATATATGTATATATATATATTAATGTGTATTTATTTTTGAGAGAGAGAGTGCCAGCGAGGGAGGGGCAGGGGGAGTCGGGGTGGGGGGATGGGGCTGGACAGAGAATCCAAAGCAGGCTCTGAGCTGACAGCAGAGAGCTCGATGTGGGGCTCGAACTTGAGAACGGTGAGATCATTACCTGAGCCAAAGTCAGACGCTAAACCAACTGAGCCACCCAGGCCCCAGTATCTTTTTCTAATTAATCTCTTCAACCAAGTTTTAGTTAACTATGATATCAGTCAGGTTGAACAAGAGACTGTTTGTCAAGCTATTCCTGACCACCCTGGGATGGACGAGCATGAACCAAAGTGTGTCTTACTTTTCCAGCATCTTACTGAAGAAGGAGCCAGCACATGGCCGATACAATTTTGAGGAGTCATCTAACCGGCTGGGGGTTTTGTCTTGTTCTGACGTCTAGGAATACACGCCCGGCGTACCAAGGACCGATATGTTATAGAGTAGTCACGTCGCTTTTACACGGCCCGACCAGCTCTTTCACGAATCCGGAATGTCGGAGACCTTAGAGCCTACTTCACTGTCCTCCATCTCACATTCTAGGGTGTGTTGCTTGCAAGATCCCAGTTCTACTGAAAGTTTCTCTATCAATCAAGGCTCTTGGTTTTTAAAGATACACAACGCAAACAAAGCATGAAGGCAATTATCTGGGAAGATGCCGTGGTCTTTGTGAAAGGAACCGCTGGGGCAGTCAGTAGGAAAGATGGGGACAAAATAGCTCAGGGACTGTGGACACTGTAAACAGTGACATGAGTTGGATCAGGACTCTGTCTCTCATCTCTGCTTCGTTGACATTATCTTTATTTTCCTTAGCAGAAATTTGTTATCTTGTATGCCAATTGATCAGTTTCACAGAAATGTTAGAAGAGGTAAACGGCTTCAAGGGCAAGATGCAGAAATGAAACTTTGCACAGCATCTCGGGGCCTTCTTTCCCCTAAGGAAGTGCTGGCCAGAGGATGCGAATGAGATCTAAGACCTCTTGACTTGTCGGTGAGGTCACTGAACTTGGGACAACTGGTCAGCCCAGGAAATCTGAGAAGTCACTCACCAGCTTCCTCCCCTACAGCTGGTCCTGGTATAGAAGCACAGAAAGGGCACATCAAATTAATAGGTCACATCTTTCCACGTTCAGTTTTAAAGAGTTTATTTAACGTGGCAAAACATACACTCACAAATACGTGCAACGCATTCATACCTCAGAACTGTCTCAGGAAGGTTTATGACCGAGTATGCCTTTACACGGGGTCCTATCTACACCAACCACTGCAATGTCAAATCTGCTTTCTCCAGAGTGTCAAACCTGGTTGTCAGAAACTGGAGGCTCGCCATCTAGAAAATAGATTTCTTTATGTCAAAATGCAGGGAAGGATACTGATGAATGGACTGGGTTTCCTGGCTGACTCTCAGAATGGTCCTTGTCTCAGAAATGTCAAGCTCATGCATGAAGATAACAACTCCTTTTCAGTCCGTAAGTGAGATAGTAGTGCTGAAAGAATAGCTCCCTAAAAGGAGAGATCAGGTTTCTCAATAGAAGCGAAAAAGTATAGGCAGAAAGACAAACAGACAAACAAACAAACAAGACTAGTTATAGAAGATATGTTGAAAACCAGTGAGAACGCAAAACATATAGAATAATAATTAATATAGTATAATAAATTAACAACTATAGACAGAAGTTTCACTTATGCATGAAAAGAGCTGTTTCTATATATATAAGCACAAAACCTATGGTTATTCAAAGTTATGTATATTTTCCACGGACACCTCTCACGATGAACTGTTTACTTTAGTCTTTCCCTGCTAATTGAATTACAACCCGCTGTTCATGAAGCTA
The DNA here is from genome assembly GCF_023721935.1 of Panthera uncia. NCBI lineage: Eukaryota > Metazoa > Chordata > Mammalia > Carnivora > Felidae > Panthera > Panthera uncia. The sequence continues at coordinate 138,072,138 of NW_026057577.1, read as the reverse complement.
CTGTTTATTAGCTAGGGGAGAACTTTACATACTCTTGTGGCTTTAGTCCATCTAAAAAGATGAAATAAATGCCTGTGTATTAATTTCCCTATGCATTGTGGGTAAAAGAGTTTTTCATTTGTTTACTGAAATAATTTGTTTGTTCTCTCAATGCTTTTTGCAATTCTGCATGGATATTTACATTAAAGAGAAACAATTGCCTCTAAAGCTTTGAGTACACTGTTAACAATGAAAGCTAACCTCCCTTAGAAATGGAGGATGATGGTTATTTTATTGAGGAGATATCCTGGAGAGATTTAAAAAAAAAAACAAAAAAACCTTACCCCTACAACCTTAGAACTCTGTAATCATCAGGCATCTCATTAGGAAAAACACACATAAACTAACAAAACAATATAAAAACCAAAGGAAATGTGTATTTTAAAAGTACTTGACCGTTTTGAAATACTAATGTTATTTAGATACTACCATTATTTAGATAATGTCACTTAGATAGCTGTTAGCTTTGAAATCTGTAGCAACTAAATTTTCTTCTAAAGCAGGACGCAAAGCTTCTTGTTTGGGGCAAAGATAGCAGAGGAACACATTCATCAAAATACCTTCTTCAGCTGGTTTTTGAAGCACTAATGACAGCTTGGCATTGCTTATACATTTGAAGTTCACAGTTACTCAATCTCGACTAAGCTGATAAAAGCTAGGAGAAAACATGTGAAAAAAAATTGAGAAGTGTAAAGGCATTTTATTTAGGTCATTTCAAAATGTTAATGTTGAATGTGCTTATCTGTCAACCTGAATTTTTAACCTATTTCCACTTGCATCTTTGGACAAAATAGTGGGAACCCACACAGAGACAACTAAAGTCCTTTGAACTCACCTGTATTTCAGGCACTGACAAAACTAACAGCTTCCCCTCACCCCCTCTCCGTCACAGAAGAGAGGCTAAGCAGAGGACATAACAACTGCCAGTGATAAAATATTACAGTTTTTGGTTTTCTGGAGGCAGGAATCTAAACTCCAAGTTAATTGGAATTTTTCGTGAAATCCTTTCAAGAGAAATACATGATTAATCCGTGTTGGTTCTCCGGCCAAATTTCTTAAGTCCTGACTTTAAGCATTAAAAACTTCCTGTCAGTGATGATTACATGAGAGGGGAGAAGGAAATGGAAACCATTTTTATTGTGTGTTTGTAAGGAAAAAAAAATGGCTCAGCAATAAAATCAGAAATGGATGTAAATGTTGCAGAAAAGGAAGTGGATGTAAAGGGTGTTTGGAGAATATTGCTAGAACGCAGGACGAGGGAAGGGACAGTTTACCAGGTTTCCAGCATGCTGGGTTTGACCCTCTTTAGCAGGGTCAGGTGGAACTTTTTGCCTTATCCTCTGGGCCAAGAGAACATCCTGGATAGTTCCGAATCATAATATTTATTACTCTGAATTGCAATCATAGCTGTATTTATTTTCTTTCCACTATACTGTAAGCCACTTAAATTCAGGAACTGCATCTTCTAATTTCTTTATCCCAAGGGCATGGGAGGCACCCCCACCCCAATATTTTGTTGTTGGTGGTGGTGGTGGTGGTGGTCAGTGGCAAAGCCATTGATCCCCGGGAAAATGGCAAATGGTGAGGATTAATGAGTTGATATCATAGACCCCATAACTGTTGGCAATCATTACCATTGTGCAAATTGTTCATTTTTCATCATACAGTTTTCACTTGTACGACACATGAAAGATTACCAAAATAACTTTCTCGGTTCCAAAATTATGTTGAGTCCATGGTGGTTTGTATATGAAATTGTATTTATGTGAAACAAAGAGAATAAGGACAGTATTTATTGTCCATATTACATTAATAGTGACTTTCTACTTCATGCCTTGTGAGAAAATGTATTTAAACAGAAATTTAAAATCACAAAATACTCATGTATATAATCTTATGACTACATATAGTAGGTTAATCACATTTCAGATGGTCCAACAGGATTTCCAGGACTGGGAATCTTTCTTGTAAGATTCGTATGGTCCCTCCTACTCTTACACTTGTCGCTAATCTGATATTATCTTCAGACTGCTTAGGGACTACATAATCACTTCTCATTTTTCAATTGCTTAATTCACTTTATCATAATTATTTTTACACATGTAATGTAAGCTATACTCAAAAGATAGAAATCAGTATGGGATTACAATGTTTTCTGCTATCTCTGTGCTTTGAGCGGTAACACCAGTGACTGATAAATACATGCAAAAGTAGTTTGCCTAAATTATCCTAAAAAAATTGGGAGCATATCTTAACATAATTCCGTTTTCCACATCTTTATGTATTGGTCAGCATCATTTATTTACTAAATAATCTAAATGAGCCCTAAAGATATAAAACCCATTGAATTTCACACATTCATGGACAGTAGAATGTGCAATCATTAAATAACTAGAAGAGTTTTACACAAGACGGAGGAAATGAGAATTTGAGAAAATAAGGCATGAATATATAAGATGTTAAACAATATGAGAAGTAACTAAGCCAAAAATTACTTGAATGAATGAGTGCATGGATGAATGAATGAAATGGCACATGACAAAAATGGGATAGTGTAGGTAAAATGCACTATTATTCATAAAAACCAGGCTTTCTAAATCTATTTTTAGGGGAGAGAAAGGAATGTAAATAGCATACATTTATGGGAAATTTAAAACTCTAACATGTTTGAGGGCCTCTTAAGCATTTTTCTTTATTTGCTAACTTGCTAGGTACTTTTTATACTAGTTTATGTCAGAGTTATGACTTTATTGTAAGAACTTTCTTTAGATAGAGTTACCGAAGTTTGAAACATGTCTCCTGTTCAAGATCACACATTTTTGAAGGTTGTGGAGGTGGTAAACACATATACAAATATAGGATCCTAAATTTCGAAATGTATGACTAGCCTTTACTATCTGATACCTCCTTACCTGGGCTGTGAAGAAATATCAAACTGTGACAAGGTAGAATAAAGAAAAGAGAGCATTCGGAGAAAAGCAAAATAAGGGCTTGAACAAATAACAGAATCAGAAAAAGCACACACACAAGCATGCACATAAACACACATGCATTCAAACACACACACACACGCACGCACACAGACAGGACTCAGGTTGCATAGAGGTAGGCCAAACTTCAGCAGGTGACTAGGAATATCACTTAGGAAATCATAAAATCAAGTTCTATGGGCCAAGAGGCCCAGCAACCACCTTTGAAAACCACAGTCCAACATGAAAAAGAAGATTCTGTGGATCCATGTAGTCAAGAAATTAGTGAAATTCAGTAAAAACTAGAACAGACCAAAGTGATTGGAATCAACACAGGGAGGCTTGGAATCTGTAAGTCAGGTGATTAGACAGAGCCATTAGATAACTAGAAGTCAAGCCAACTCTAGATCAGAATTAGGGATTAGGCCAAATGCCTGAGTAACAGTCTCAAAGCCCTGGAATCAAGAATAAAAGAGGAAATTACTTAGACGTTGTGTGGTCAACCTCCATTTCCCTAGCATCCTGGAAAATAAAGGACATTTCCTACGAAAACACCCCTGGCTTCTCTTCGCCAAGAAACTACCTGTAGTCCAAAGGTAGAGTATTAGTGAATCCATTTCTCTGCAGATGCAAAGCTACATCGACTGATGGGTGTAGGGTTAATAGAGCTGGCATTTGGATCTCTATCTGACTTCTTTCTATATGTATTTCTCAAAGGTTTTGAATTTGGGGATGAGGGCGTTATGACTTATTGGCTCTCTATAATCCCAACCAAGGGCTTCATATGGCAAATGAGGGTATGCCCAGAGATAGGACCATGGTGTACATGCAAGCGATAATCGCACGGATAATGCCGCTATTTTATACGTTCTATAATTCTTTACAAAAACCTATGTCTATGTATTTATTTTATGTATTTTACATTGATTTCAAAACAATAATAAGAGGCAGGCTGTGTAGGGATGGAAACTCCTTGCGTAAAACAGCATTTTTGTCAAACATGTCAACCAATAAATACATATTAATATATATTTCCTTTGTATGGAAGGCAGTAAAGACCTGATCATTCCTACCTTCCTGTGGGGCTGGTTGAGGAATGAAACAGCAGTGGCATATAGAAATAAGATTTCCACTTTCTTTTGATAAAGCTGGTTGGAGAAAGAGACTCTGGATCCGTATCCATAAGCGATTGCGGTTGCTGGTACTTTGGTTCTGAATTAGACTTATCCACCCAATTGTTAGCAAACTGGACAACATATTGATCTCATAATAGAAGTTACGGCTAGTAACTGATGTTGCAGAAGATGTACAACTTCCCCAATTTTTACTGTGTCAAGATCTCTGAAGACATTTGTCTGCCTGACATGAGAAAAGCTTGACTTCATTCTGAACTGGGTGGAAAAATTATAGCAGTCATAATTATGTAGCTTGCTATCTCTTTAATGTGGAAGGAAATACATTATTTGACAGCTCTATACCAGATGGAATGCATTTTTTTTTTGGAAAAAAACTTCAAATGCTAATCTATAAAGCCTTGAGAAGAAAGACTGATATTTTCGTTCGAGACTAATTTGCCGGAAGATTGCCAAAAGACATAATTGAATCTTTATCATTTGGCGTATCCACAGTTTCGTGTATATCCATTTCCAACTCACTTCAAATTCAATTTTGGCAAATCAAATAATTGACTAAATTGAGGAAAGTCTATATTAATTTAGCATTGTTAAACACGATTTCAACGATGTCAGATTTCAACTATAGTCTCTAACTTCAACTTTATTGTTCCTTCTAGGATTCCAGAGCAGTGATTAAAAGCAGACACTGAGTCTGTGGCCATAGCAAGTTAATTATAGATGAAACAGAGAGCTGTCTTTTAGAACATATAAGAATATTTTTTATTTTTAGGTAATTTCTCAGGGTCAAAAATATTTTTAAAAAATTTTTTAATGTTTATTTTTGAGATGAAGAGATAGAGACAGAGTGTGTGAGCACAGGAGGGACAGAGAGAGAAGGAGATACAGAATCTGAAGCAGGCTCCAGGCTCTGAGCTGTCAGCACAGAGCCCCAGGCAGGGCTCGAACTCCTGAACCGCGAGATCAGAACCTAGCCGAAGTCGGACGCTTAGCCAACTGAGCCTCCCAGGTGCCCCTCCAAATATGTTTTTCATCACCATTATGGGTATAAGTGGGTTGTGATCCTTCAAGGAATTGGTCAGTTTTATTTTCAGTTTTCTTGGGAAAGCTTAATTTGAAAGTAAGAAATGAGAAATAGGTAAAGGGGAGTGGTCTCCATGAGAATAGCAAAATAATTATCCATTGCTTCATCAGTCTATCCCTTCCAGTCTCCCCTGCCTCACTCTGTGCTGTCTTGAGCAGGAGGAGAGGGAATGTAATACACAAACTATGACCCTTGTATTACCTGCCCTGGACATAACCATACCAGCAGGAGACATGATAGGCAGAGAGCAAGAGTGTGGTTCACCGCGGAACTGCAGAAGCCACGAACTGACCACCCACACCTTTTGCATAAGGTCTCGTCCTGTGTCCTATTTGTATAACTCCCAAACACTTACCTAGATCTTCCATCAAGATGGAGCTATTCAAATTCACTCTACTTCAAGTAGTTATTTGTTTTATTTTCATATTCTGTCCCCCCACCACGCATGAGACCTTGGTGGTGTTTGTTGTCATTGAGACAACTCGGTTGGGTGACTGCCATTTTAGTCTTTGCCAGACCCTCTTTCCTCTAACTGTGCGCTCACTTAAATCTTGTATTTGCAGGATTTAAAAAGAAAAAAAAAACCAGAAAAACACAAGAAAACAAATAAACAAAACCCAAAAATTCTACAGCTACTTTCTCTCTTCCTGCTCATTTCTTTCAATGTCTGACTGAATGGCATGTGGCCATGTTCCTCTGAATTTACTGATTTCATACATCTTAATTCTGTAATTAAATATAAAAACATCCAAGTTCTATTCCACTTACAAATTATAAAAAAAAAGAGCTTATTTCTTTTTTACAGCTAAAATCCTCCCCCTTCCAACTATCCCTCTGTCACACTCTAAGAGGAGTGAGACTAGACCTAACCTGAGGGATGGAGATGAGGAAGTTACACATGGAAATAAGCCTGCAGGCAAAGGCAAGATGAAGGAGTAACCACATAGAAACTTTAGTCCAGGGTTGGCTAGAGAAGGAACATGTAAGCCATCTCTCTGGGGTGTAAACCCTACCCTTAACCCGTGATATTTTAGTGGAATATTGTCAAAAGTACTACTTGGCTTCAGTTGTGCTGTAGACAGCTTTTCAAAGGGAGGATGGCTTCTGTGGGCGTTGACTGATAGAGAAGCACATTTCTTCCCCTCCCTTATACACCTTAGTGGAACAGGAGTTGGCACCGGAAGTCAAAGGCTGAGAAAAGCTACGTCTCACAAAATGGAGGTCTTGGAAACTGCAGCAGCACCATGAGTGTGGACATTTTGGCAAGGTTAGTAGGCTGGGACCGAAGAAATTGAGTTAACTGTCTCAAAGTATTGGTGAAACAGCCTCCAAGGAAATGTTTATGTTTTGAGGAAATGATTTGAAGAAGTAGACCGTCATTTTATAAAAAAAAAAAAAAAAAAATTGGAATGTTAGGACCTCACAGTAATTTTGAGGAAAGAAAAGGATTTGGGGCTATACTTTTCGTCTGACGTGGTGAGACCTAGGACTTATAATTGACATGGTTTAATTTGGGGAACAGTTTACTTAGCTTTAGCCTATGTAGGAGACAGTTATGAGACACCCCACTCAGTCCTTGCTGGCTAATGCAAGAGAGAGAAATGAGAGACAAAGCATAGAAATGCATGGGGGGCTAGAGTTCGGAAAGCCTTAAAGATTGGGCAGTTAGATTGGCTGCCGTCACGGAGACAACATAGAGAACAAAGTTTTTGAAACAGAAAAGTCCTGAGATTGAACTAATTAGGTGTTTATGTGGAGACTGGGGAGAGATGGGTGGGGACAAGAAGTAGAAAGATGGACCAAACACTTCTGAGATGCTGACATCGTGCAAGCTGTGAACCATAGGCTAAATATCGATTAGCCCTTTGCTTAATTTTAAATATTAATCACCAATTATCTGAATACCAGATGATTTGGAAAGGTGCAAAAAGAAACATTTACTGAATATCATGAATAATTGATTTTAAAAGGCAACCCCGTGGCTAGGTGTTACTGCTTTGATGGAAGCATTTATTCCTCCACTACTTATTCAAGACATATTTAAAAACAACTTTTTTTAACATTTATTTATTTTTGAGAGACAGAGGGAGACAGAGCGTGAGTGGGGAAGGGACAGAGAGAGAGAGAGAGAGAGAGAGAGAGGGAGACACAGAATCTGAAGCAGGTTCCAGGCTCTGAGCTGTCAGCACAGAGCTTGATGCGGGACTCAAACTCACGAAAGGTGAGATCATGACCTGAGCCGAAGTCAGATGCTTAACCGACTGAGCCACCCAGGCACCCACAAGACATGTTTTCTAAATGTCTACTATTAGTCAGGGGTGATAGATGAGGAATGAAACAGATGACTGATCGAATGAAATTGTGCAAGTAGAGGAAAATTTATCTGGGTATTTCCTGAAACATAACCGTGATGTTTTCAGTAATGTGCCAAACAGAATTATTGTTTGCAATATACGCATGCTAAAACACACAGACAGCTGGACAAAAAAAAAAAAAAAAAAAAGAAAGAAAGAAAGTTAAAAATACGTAGCAATTCAACTCTGTGAAGGTGTTTGGTGAAGGTGTTTGATGGCACCCGAGGTAACAGACTGAGAATTAAAGACTTCAGTTTGTGAGAAGATGGCGTAGACAGTAGACATACTTTTCTCTATTCCCCTCATTGTGTGTAAATAACACCCCTGGGCGTTGTATATATAACAAGCATAAGAAGACTCTGGAAAGTGCAGAGAAACAAAGCAGACTAAAGACCTCGGGCCTGAGGAATGACATAGTGGTGAGTTTCCTGGGGTTTCTTTTACCTCCTACATCCCAAAGAAGCCAGCAACTCGGAAACACCAACAGGCACGCACAAAAAAAGAGTCTCAGCAAAATTCCGCTCCCTCTGGCCAAAGGACGGTGAAAGGCAACCTAGAGAAACGAAAAACTTGTAGATAGTAATAAACCCATTAGACCCAATCACCACAGAAATAAATTGTGCCCCACTCCCACACCAGCCAGCAAAGATGGGGTGGGGTGCCTAGAACCCCAATCCTGCTGGCCTATAATGAGGGACATCTCCCTAGCTCATTGCCCTCCCTTCCCCCACTGAGGAGGTACCGAAGAAGAGTGAGTAGGACGCTGAGACTTTTATCTTGGTAGAGTTAGACACCTGGACCAATGGCAGAGACTCACGAATCCAAAAGCAGATCCACAGCAATATCTACAAACAACTTTTCAATAAGGTACAAGCAATTAATGAAAGGTTGGCAACCTTTCAAAAAGGAATAGAACATTTATAGGCAACAAAATGAGCACTGACCTGAGTCGCGCTCATTTATACAAAAAGGAACTCGAATAGATCACGAGCTAGAATGCAACGACATAAAACTTGGACACCTTTAGAATTAAAAAGAAACACGGAAAAAGACCTTCAGACTCTCGGACCAGGAAAAGAGTCCTTAAACTTATACAGAAGTTCATGCAAAGTTGTAAATAATCCCTAAAAGAATATAATTAACTCCTAAGAAAAAGTACAGCAAAACATAAAAATGAAGAAGAAAGAAAAACCTGCGCCGTGCTGCCCTGTGGGCATATAAGACGAAACTTTATCCAGGTGGAAGGATGCCACACGGAGGCTTTAACGAAAGCAGTCAAAGGAATAAAATGGTCCAGCCTGTGTTAGATTATCAGGGCACAAGTGGGAGCAAGCAGGTAAGCAGAGAACCACTCCCAAGGAATTTTAAACTGAGCAGTTCCCAGAACTCCCAAAATACTGGAAACATTTCAATTCCGACCAGAGAGAGTAGGGAGACCCCCACAAACACATGGGTGCTCAAGAAGGACAGCAGAAGAGCTATATTTTAGTAGTGGACTAGAGTAGTTTCAGAGTGTAGGTTACTGTAGGTCCTCAAGAATAGTAACTAATAATAATAATAATAATAATAAGCAGAAAGCATGTATCACATAGAGAACTACTTAAATACGGTGGTAAAGGGTTAGTTAGCGAGAGTTAATTCTTTTTATGTAACAGAATCTATTAAGATCATTTAAATTCTTGGGTATATTTGCACAATAATTGTGAGCTACACTTTTTTCAACACCCTAGGATTTCAAAACATTGTACATTTTGAGGACTTGTGAGTAACCAGAAACTCAAACTCCCCAATACTTGTATCATGTTTAGAACGACTTTATTATTACGGTAAGAAGTTTTTTTGCGAGAAACAAAGCACATCCTCTATTAGACGGCAAAGATATTCTATGTTACACTGGGTAAGGTAGACCCTGGGAACTACTCATCTGCAAGCCACATAAGGCACAGGGTCATGAATGGGTTCTGATACTTAAGCAGCAGCCAAAGCCAGGTAGCACAAGGCAGGCCCTGGTGATGTCCATTGTCAAATATGGGGGACAAGAGAGAAACTTCCTATGACAGAATCAATATTGCATGGGGTCCCCTCCAGGCTCTTGGATGGTAATGCATTTTTATAGTACAGTTCATAAGTTAGCAGCGAGTCTTGTCAAAAAACTAAATGTGAAAAAAATGTTTAGAGTGGTTTCGGATTTACAGAAAGAATGAGAATGTCGTACAGAGAGTTCCCGTATACCCCATACCCATTTGGTCTTGCTATTCACATTGTACATTAGCATGTTGCATTTGCCAAAATTAATGAACCAATGTTCCTACATTATTGGTGACTAAACCCCACAGAGTATTTAAATGTCCTTAGTTTCTTCTTTAACATCCTTTTCCTGTTGTAGGAGCCTGTCCGTGAAACCACATTAAATGTAGTCACCGTATTTCCTTAGTCTCTACCTGGCTGACAGTTTCTGAGACTTTACTGTTTTTTGTTTGTTTGTTTGTTTGTTTGTTTGTTTGTTTTGTGAGGTGTGGGAGGGGCCGAGAGAGAGAGAATCTTAAGGAGGCTCCAAACCCAGTACAGAGCCGGATGCAGGGCTTGAATTCACTATGGTCAGATCATGACCATGAGATCCTGACCTGAGCTGAAATCAAGAGTCAGCTGCTTAACCAACGGAGCCACCCAGGTACCCCTCGGACTTTCCTGGTTTTCAATGACCTCAGCAGTTTTCATGAGTACTGGTAGCTATTTCATAGAATGTACCTGTAGATCAGTAACTATTTTTTTTATTTAGAAAAAAAAAGAAGTAAAAAAATCCTATGTGTACTTTTTCTAAAGATGAAAAACATCTAATTGCCTTGTCTCAATATAGTTTTTAAAACTATATTCAACAGTAGTTACAGCTATAGCCCAGATTCACAAGTTTGGAAATTTTTTTTTACCGGAAAAGAGAAAACACTTAACAACTCTTCTCATCCAGGTTGAAATATTGCTGAGAGTCCCTGATATTCCTGGTTTGGGGTGTGAAATAATCAAATCACTGTGGCCATGAACAGAATGAACAAGAGTGGAAAAGTATTGTAACATGTTAATTTCAATATAGAACAAAAGCTTCTATAACTTCAATAAAAAAGAATAAATCCTATTTTCTTTTTAAATATGTGTGTTCAGCAAATGTTCTCTTGTTAAGGTGACTTTAATTAAGAGATAATATGTATACAGTAATTCATTAAAACATAATCTTAAGTGCTCAAGAGCCATTTAATTGGGGGTCTTAGAGACTATAAAAATAGGACAGTTTGTAAACATAGGAAGGGAGAGCTTTGTTGGGAGAAACACGAATATTATTAAAGGAAGACAAATGGATTGAACTTGAAAATGATCCCTTTAATCCATCCCTTGAGCATGTTGATCATGCTCTCACTCAGCTGGAAAAATGACTTAGGACTTATAAAATAAAATTGTAATGCATATCATATTATGTGAATAGAAGTACATCTGTTAAAATCTTTAAAGTTAAAAATCTTGCCCGTGCGCCTTAAGGCTTTGGAAGGATTTGATTCCAATGGCTGTTAGGAAGTCTCAGATTTTGGAAGATGCTTCTTCCAGTCATATAAGTAAATCAACATTTAGGATGGAAAAAAAAAAGTACACACACACACAAGGCTTTTCCATTACAATGATTGCTATGTGGTAAGGAGCAATCGTTACCCTCAGTGTCCCATGAAACATTCAGAAAACACAAACCAGGTGCAAATGTCACCTTAAGACAAAACAACAAGGGAGAGGGATATGTGGTAGAAAGTTTGCCTGCTCGGTGACTGTTGGAAGTAGCCAGGAATACAAGACAGACACAGCAATGAAAGCGGTGGTTTGTAGCGTTTTATGAAATTCACTTGTGACTTCTGGCAAGGGAAGAAGTGGGGTTGGCTCTGGCTTATCGTGGAAAATGCAGTGTCGTCAGGCAACCAGTGATTCAGAACACAGGCGAGGGAGGCCAGAAGCGGGGCTCGAAGCTGCTCACGTCAGTGTGCTTTTAGTGCCTGGGGAGAACAACTAAAGCTTTGCCCCAAATTACCTTCTCTTCTTTTTTTTTTTTTTTTTTCAAAAATTTTTTTAACGTTTTATTTATTTTTGAGAGAGGGAGAGACAGAGCATGAACAGGGGAGGGTCAGAGAGAGGGAGACACAGAATCTGAAACAGGCTCCAGGCTCCGAGCTGTCAGCACAGAGCCCGACGCGGGGCTCGAACTCACGGACCGCGAGATCGTGACCTGAGCCGAAGTCGGCCGCTTAACCGACTGAGCCACCCAGGCGCCCCACTTTCTCTTCTTATGTATGTACCTTCAGTCAGAAACAAGATTTGGAAAAAAATAAAAAAAAAAAAAGTATGAGTGATCCTCTTTAGTGAAAGGGAAAACCAGAGTCTTTTTTCAGAGGTGCAGGGCAACTAATTGCTCATGGCAAAACGTCAGAGAGTCTCATAAGTCTGTGAGAATCTCCCGAAATGCAAACACTTCAGCTCTTATGCTAATCAGAAAGCCCTATCTACATTCTTTGTTACAGAAGTTCATCTTCAAGCGTTTGCCTGCTGGAAAATGGAGAGAACACGTAGAAGAGGCCGTAGGACCTAAGAACAGAGCTCTCTCGTCATGCCCCCACACAACACTGTTAGCTTAGAGAACCCTGTTGTCCTGAATGTGGATCCCACCAGTGGAGCGCTCCTTCACCTGAGTCTCTGTCAGTTTGCTTGCTCAATGTGGGAGAACCATCTCTCCTCCAAACTATAAGATGCTTTTCTTCTCTTCATTTGTTCAAACTCTGCCCATCATGTCTATAGTTTTTCTGAAAAGCCTCTTGTCTAGTAGGGCTTCAGTCCTCCCTAAGGAGCTAACGTCCACTTGCTATTCACTCTTCTTTATGGGAATGGGGAAAATATGCTCCGGAGTGCCAAAATCTTGGGGCTAAAAATATTTTGCAAACCATTGCAACTGGAGGAATTTCACTCATAATATTTTCCTACACTGCTTTTTTGCCGTAAAGTTTTACTAAGAGTTAATAGGATAATTAATACGTTCGGGCAAATGTTTCCTGTTGAATTCATAAGAAGCTTTTTTGAAAATGAGCACTCGATTTTGAAAGAGACATTTAATATCAAGCTTTAAGAGATGTGATTATCTTTAAGATGGTTATAAGATTTATGCATTGAGTCAATATTAGCTTCAAAGGAACCCCATTATTTCAGTGTTTGAGTGGAGATTTCACATTCTCATAAAATATGCCTGTAAACAATGATTTATTGAGCTAATATAATCAGGATTAAACAGACAAAAAAAAAAAAAAGCAGGGTCATTTATGTTCCACACGACTGGCGCATGCATTTAAATACTACATGGAATTAACAGAAGGAGAGGTCATTCTGATTAACGTGATATAACTAAGATGCATTAAAGAGGAAGTACATTTTCAAATATTTCTTAGAGGAGAAATACATACTTTCACTTAAAACTTTCAAAAATAAGACAGCTGCTTTTACAAGATAGTCTTTCCTTGATTATATAGGTTAATCAATCACTCAAGAAAAACTCCCAAAGTTTGAGTGAGGGTTTGCTTGTGGTTCGCAGAACTGAGTGTTCTCTTCATGGAGCCATAAAAGCAAGTCATAAACGAAGGGGTCATAGATCTAGATAAGAAGTGATGATTAGCTAACGGGCCCACATTTCAGTGATGAGGAGACTGAGTTGGAAAGGAAATAGCTGCTTTCCAAAGTCAGGGTCAGTTGGAGTTGATAAAGCCTCTCTAGGGTGGCTTAATTCTCAGGGTTCATTACTGGAATACAAAGTGATGTCAAGTCAACTGTCCCCAAGGTCTGAGATTACCCTTTACTGGTATATGATTTTTACTGAAATGAATTACATGAGTACAAGTATCCAGTTGTCCTTGGACACTTCCCAACATCTTGAATGCAACAACAAATATTTATATTTTGATTATTTTCGCCATAAAGGCAATTGTTAGAGAACAACAACAACAAAAAAAACATTGCCAGGAACATTAAAGATATCCACTAATGTATCAAGATCTGATATAGCAACTTTTGCCAAACTTTACATTTTGTAAAACCTGTTCTTCTGTGTACTTTGGAATGATTTCCTGTAATTTGATAGAACGTGATTCTATCAAAGAAATGTACTGTCGTTCATATGAACAGACTGTATCCTTCGGTCACGGCAATCTTTATTTTAACAACAGTGAGTAAATGGCTTTATCTTATAGCCTTTTAAACTATACTTCCCCAAATACTTTTTATTATAATTTCCTATTGAGGGCCTACAGCAATTAAAAATTTGAAGACAATCATATATAAAATCAAGTGACAAAGATAGTCAGAGATGGAGAAGAGAGCAGTATTTAAGAAGCATTAAAATCATCTTCATGAGGTTGAGTCTTCAAAAAGGAGAATGACTGAAATTGTCAAAAACCAAGATAAGAAATAAAAATGTCAACAACATGTTGAATAATGACTGTGTACCAGAAACTGTGCTAAACATTTAATCATGATTAAACATCTTCAAAACAACTACAGGAAATACTTATTTATTATCCTGATTTTATACAGGGGAAAAATGAGGCTCAGAGCTCATTCATTCATGTTTATTGCTCATTCATTCATTTATTCCACAAATAGCCATTGGATGCCTGCTATGTTTACTTAACCTTACGCCGTGAACACAGATATGCATAATCCCTAAGCTCATGGAGTTTACAATCTAGCAGGGGAGACAGTCAACAAAAATGGATATAGCTTCTAGGCCTCAGTAGGGATTAAGAGGAAAATTTAGGCAGAGCAAGGAATGGTGGGTAATAACATAAAAGTCAGTGTTGCTATTTTAAACAGGTGACTGGGGTTAATATGCTAGGATCCAAACAGTGATCTGAGTCAAGGGAGGTACAGAACCATGGTGATGATTAAGTAGGAACATTTCAGATAAAAGAAATTCCAGGCGCAAATCCCCTACAAGCAGAATACTCAGGTTACTGTGTTGGTAAATGATGGGACCGACATTTGAATCTTCTCCTTAAGGACTTTAAAGCCTGTGTTCTACAGAATAGCACTTTCCAGAAAGTTAGCGCCTTCTCAGAGACATGAACTAAAGCGCTTATATTATGAAGGCATATCACAAAGTATGATTTGCTGTAATATAGTGTCATATAATGTATATTTAGCTGTATTCTTATTAGCTATATTCTCATTCTGTGTTTTTAGTAGTGAACATTCTGTTTGGAAATGAATTAAAATGACAATTTTGTGTTTCTATGCATTTTTACACTACAGCTACGTTCTACTCTGAGAAATCCCAGTATTTGATTATTAAAATTTGTAGTCACGGTTTTTCATCTTGAAAGATTGTTTAATTATAATTTTCAGAAAACATTTACTCCTTCAATGCATTTATCTTTATTTTTGGTCACAAATAGGGTTCCTGGACCCAATTTCAACTGTGTGTGTATGTGTGTGTGTGTGTGTGTGTGTGTGTGTTTGTGTGTATGTGTGTGCATTGTACGAGGTGGGGTAGGGGTGGGGGTTCCCATACCTCCAACAAGCAATGCTTTGGCACCAACTGAGTATGCTATAATTCAACCCAATTCTGACACTATCTACCTGGAGATAGCATCAGATCTGGTTTGTATAATTTGCTAGAGCAGCTCATGAACTCCGAGAAAAATTGTACTTACTAGGTTTCTTGTAAAAGGATATAACTCAGAAACAGCCAGATGGAAGAGATCCATTTGGGCAAGGCATGGGGGAAGGGGCTCAGAGTGTCCACGTCCTCTCCAAGTACAACACTTTCCCTTAATCTCCACACGTCGCCAACCTGCGAGCTCTCCAGACCCGGTCCTTTGGGGTTTTTATGGAGGCTTCATGACATAGGGACGGTTGACAAATCATCGGCCATTGGTGACAGATTCAACTTCCAGTCCTCCCCTCTCTGGTTGGCTCCACTGGCAACCAGCTCTCATCCTTAGGTGCTTTCCAAGGTCACCTCATTAACAGAAAAGATACCTTTATCCCTCTTAACACTTAGGAAATTCCAAGAGTTTTGGAATGGTGAACAACGAACCATGTAGGAAGACCAAAGGGGACCAAGTATGTAACAAAAATATTCATCAAGAGGACCAAAATGCATTTTGTTTATAAATATTTTTTTTAATGTTTTTATTTATTTTTGAAGGAGAGAGACAGAGCATGAGCGGGGGAGGAGCAGAGAGAGAGGGAGACACAGAATCCGAAGCAGGCTCCAGGCTTTAAGCTGTCAGCACAGAGCCTGATGCGGGGCTTGAACCCACGAACTGTGAGATCATGACCTGAGCTGAAGTCGGACGCTTAACCGGCTGAGCCACCCAGGCGCCCCTGTTTATAAATCTTAATATGACAGTGACCATACTCTTACATTTTCAATGTAAAATACACAGGTTGTAAGAAGTGAAAGAATTTTTTTCCTCCTGCATGTTTGCCACTAATCTTACACAAAAAGTGTTCATTTGAACAGATTATCACATATCTGATAATCACGTATGTGATTATCACATCAAATACCTGATAGAAGATGTTGATCAAGACCAGATTCTCAATTGGTCCCTAACAAGTACTACTTTGAATTTGTTTCCACAGTGGAGGTGGCTTGGCTTTCCAAGCTCTCATCAGCATTAGACTATCAGACATTTTAAGTCTGATGAGTTAAAAAGCAAAAACAATAGATCGTGTTGGTCTTTCCTTTTGCAATTACCAGTGAGGTTGAACATTTTTAATACATATGCCAACTATTTGTATTTTTTTCTGTATAATGCCTATTGAAAGTCATTGTTTATTTTTCTATTTGGTTGTTCACTTCCCTCAACTTCGATATTTGTGCACATACTTTTAATACACACGTGCTTATATTTAATATTAATACTGCAGGTTACTACTTATATGAACATATTTTATCAATATCTTATTTATCATTTCAGCTTTTATGGTGTTTTGCACAGATTGATGCTCTGAATTTATACGTAAATAAACATTTCAATTTTTAAAGGCTTACCCTGGAGAATCAAAACTTATGACATAAAATATTGATTTTCCATATTTTAGAATAAAATGGGCATCCTTTATTTGCCAACTATTTCTATTAACCACGATAATGACCTTTAAGGTCTTCACTCAATTGAACTATTGCTGTAGACCCAGCCATCATTTTGAATTAATCTTTTTTCATGTAAAGTGCTGTATACATTATTATTTTGATGGATTTTCACATTTTCATATAATTTATGTTCTCATGTTCATGGAATATCTTAGCATCTTCGTTAGTAGCATCTTTCCATGTGATTTTATTTATTTGTCCAAAATGCTAGTAAGGTAACTCAAAAAAAAAAAAGAGAGAAAGAGAGAGAGACGTGAAGAAAATAAATATGTTCTATAGTCAAATACACTGAGAAAGAATTGCATATCCGTTATTCCCTGGGATGGTCACAAGTAACATTAAAACCTCTGAGAAGTCTTTTTGTTTTTGTTTTTGTTTTTTTTTTTTTGCACATACATATTTTATTATACATGTAATTATAATCAGCGGAGTGGCAATGGGTTCTGTTGTTGTTAAGAACAGTTAACTCTAGGATGGCTATGGTAGTAACAGTTGTAGAGTTTCGAGGAGAGACGTCAAATGCTTCAACAGCATTGCTTTGGCCAAGAAGTAATAAAAACAAAGCTACAATCGTTTACTTATAGCAGCTAGATTACGATATCAAAGTGAATATGGTCTTTAGATACACCTGGTCCTGAATTCCACCTTTACCGTTTGCTGGCTGTGTGAACATGAGAGTGTTGCTATTTCTGAGCTTTAGTTTCTTTCCTGTTTTTTAAAAAATATTTATTTGTCTCTGAGAGAGGGCGAGAGAGAGCGAGCGAGCAGGGGAGGGGCAGAAAGAGGGAGAGGGGAGGGGCAGAAAGAGGGGGATCTGAAGCAGGCTGTGAGCTGTCAGCCCAGAGCCCGATGTGGGGCTTGAACTCACAAACCACGTGATCATGACCTGAGCTGAAGTCAGATACTTAACTGACTGAGCCCCCCAGGCACCCCTGAGCTTCGGTTTGTAACCTGTATCGTGAGAATAGCTATATCACAAGAATGTTTTAAAACTGAAATGGTTAACCATACGTAAAGCACCTCTGTTCTCATGAACTGCCTTCTATTTCTTCAGACCCAAAAAAGCTCTGAGGAGTCTTGTGGTAGAAAACGAGTTTACCAAGCATTTCTCCAATTTATAGAACGATGGATTTTTTTTTTTTATTGCATCCATAAATAACTAACACAAAACATTTCAGGGAAGCTTCGGCTGTAGAGAAAGCCCACTACCACAATGATAAAAGTGCTCTGCTTTTGGCCTCAAAATACCTCTCCTTTTATATCACCCCTGATGTTGACAATACATTAACACACTGATTACGAAATCACCCGCCTTTATTTGCTTTGAGGCCTTTATTTATATTGTACTGGTTTACCTGGTGCTCCGCTTCTCCATGGCTCATAGTTGAGTAACCTTGAACTTCATCACAGACTCCATGTAGGCGACAATCCCTACGCAAAAACATTCAGTTTCCTGTCTTGAAAAGCAATCTCACTTTTAACTTGTGGTATTTTAGACCACTCAGGGCATCTCATCTTATGATGTGGCTCTTTGCTGGCAAAACTTCTCACTTCCTAGCTCATTTTAGGCCATAGTTACATCATGGCACCAATCAAAGCGTTTGGTAGTTGCCGCATTGGGTTTTGAACTAACATACTGTGCAGTGGGAGGAAGGCAGCTAGGTAGATGGTACAAAAACGCCTTGACCTCTCTCTGTGTATTAGCACTTCCGCTCGCAGTTACTTATTCTTGCCCTAATTAAATCTTCTGATGTGAGAAGTGCTTATTAATCCCAGTTAATTTATTGAGGGACAGATAGGAGAAAGGAATTCTTTTTTCTGCCCAGAGGGGGATGGTAGTCAATAAATTAATCAATTTAGGTCCTGATTAAATGGGCACAAGCTATCCATTCATTTATGCGTCTTAAAAACCAGTGATTTCAACAGTGCCATTGAAATGAGTCAGATGTCTATACTGAGATGAATTGGTTACCACATTTTAGATATTGTCATGGGGGACACAGACTATCTGCAGTGTCCTTTTTGAGTTGGGAAGTTGTAAACATTAATAATAAAATTTTCAGACAAAAGGGGACTCATTTCTAATAATAGACAATGCCCGCTTCTGCTTTCTTTGCCCCCCCCCCCCCCATCTCACTTTCTTCACGTCCTTTGCATTTTGGCAGGAAGATATAAGCATGGGATGATCATTGAATGTTAGGATACCTATATGATTGCCTAGCAATCGTATTATTTAAAAGTAATATCATACTTAAAGCCATGTTTCTAGATAAGTAAAATAAAGTACTAAGTTTTCTACCATGTTGGTGATCCTATAAATTACAAATAACTTCAAAAACGTTTAAAAGAAAGCAATGAATTTGACAGTAATTAGTATAGTAATTAAGAGCATGAGCTATGAAATTAAACATCTAATGTTACATTACATCTTAACCTCTTATAAGCTAAACAGCACTGGACGTGTGCATTTAATGTATTGGTATAAAGTTTTTCATGTAATATTTATATCTATTTAATGTCTTGTAGTCATGGTCCATCATTCCTGACACTGGTAATGTATGTCTTCTCTCTTTTTATCTTGATCACTGTATAGAGATTTATTATTTTTTTAAATTTATTTCAAAGAACCAGCTTTGGATTTTATTGATTTTATTTTATTGGGTTTTCTTTTTTTCCTACTTTTTAAAAGTTTCTCTTTCATTGATTTTAATAATATTTTTCCCTCTTATCTCCTTATATTTTTGGACTTCTATTTCTAATTTTTTAGGATGGCAACTTAGACAATTGATTTTACACCTTTTTTTCCCTAGCACAAACATTTAAAGCTACCAATTTGCAAAATACTGCAACAAATTATAATTTTTAATGAGTTATATTTTAATTTTCATTCAGTTTACAATATTTCAAAATTTCTTCAGCTATTTCTTCTTTCTGTTTTATTTGGAAGCATTATTTTTTCCCACTTTTATTGAGATGTAATTGACATACAGGCATTGTATATGTTTGATATGCAGCATAATAATATAGAAGTGTTATTTAGTATACAAATATTTGGGAACTTTCCAAATATCTCTAGTTAATTTCACTTTATTGCTTTCAAAGAACATGTTCTGTGCAACACCAAACTTTTAAATTAATTGAGACTTATGTATGATGGTGATTATTGCCTGTCTTCGTTCATATACCATACGCGCTTGAAAAGAATATTTATTCTGCAATTGTTGAGAAGAATGTTCTGTAAATATCCATTAAAGCCAACTTGGTTGATTGTGCTAAGACTCCTACATGCTTGCTGTCTACATATTCTCTCATTTGCTAAGAAGTTTTGAAATCTCCACCTAAAATTGTGGATTTGTTTGTAGTGTTTACTTTTTTTTTTTTTTTTTAATTTTTTTTTTCAACATTTTTTATTTTATTTTTAGGACAGAGAGAGACAGAGCATGAACGGGGGAGGGGCAGAGAGAGAGGGAGACACAGAATCGGAAACAGGCTCCAGGCTCCGAGCCATCAGCCCAGAGCCTGACGCGGGGCTCGAACTCACGGACCGCGAGATCGTGACCTGGCTGAAGTCGGACGCTTAACCGACTGCGCCACCCAGGCGCCCCAACTTTTTTTTTTAATTTTTTTTTTTTTTTTTTACTTTATGTATTTTGGAGCTGTCTTACCAAATTAATAAATAAACACTTAGGATTTTTATCTTCTTGATTAATAATTAACTTATTATTATAAAACCGTCCTCAATATCTATGATAATATCGTATTTGAATCTCTTATTTATGGTATAATAATACAGCTATCCAGATTTATTGTGATTCCATGTTACTATTACATGTTTTACATAATTTCCTTTTTATTTTAGCCTATCTTAGTCTTTACATTAAATTAGGATTCTTTTAGACAGCATGTAGTTGGGTTTTTCTTTTTCATTCAGTTTGAAAAAATCAGTCTTTCAGTTGGAGTGTTTACTCCATTTATACTTAATGTAAGTATCGTATGGTTGGATTTCACTATAACATTTGGTTACTTGTTGTCTATCTGCTTTCTTTGCATTTAGTCTCTCTTTCCTTTTCTTCTTTAGATTTATACTTCAGCATGTTCCAATATTCTATTTTACCCCCAATATTGCCTTTTAAAAGCCTTCTTTTTTTTTTTTTTGAAATTTTAGTTGTTGCTCTTAAGTTAAAAATATACTTTTTATCGCATAATCTGTCTTCAAATAATAACATGGCTCTTCACGTATAATGTAAAAACCGTACAATATTTTACTTCCACTTATCCTCTCGCATCCATATATTTTCATCTTCCATTTTATTTCTATATATGATATAAATATAAGAATACATCGTTATAATTTTGCTTCAAATCACTCTTTGGCTTTTAAAGAAATTTAAAAATACAAAAAAATCTTTTTTAAACTTCCCCACAAACTTGCTATTTCTGGAACTATTTTTTCCCCCCCAAGATCCCATCTAACGCTATTTTTCTTCTGCACGAAGAACTTCGTTTAACATTTTCCATAGTGTGGAGCTCTTGGCACTAAATTTTCTTACAGTTTCACCAAAAATGTTTGGATTGGCCAAGGTGGTTCTGTAGTAGTTTTCTCCAAAGAAAAGCTTCCATGTTCAAAATTATTCAACCATAGCATTTGTTTTTGAGGACTATTTAGTTTGTCCTTGGCTCACATTTTCTTTTCTTAAAGATCTTATAACTATGATTCCATTGTCATCTGTTCTTTGATTTTCCTATGAAGCTGGCAGAGTCAGATTTTCTTATTCCCTTGGTATTTTTGCCTGGAAGCCCATAAGACTCCTTCCTTAATTTTGGAGATTAAAATTTAAGTAATACGTATCCCAGTGTTAACAAGTGTGGGTCGTTTTTAAATTTTTTCTGACATACTGGATGTCCTTCTGTGGAGTATGAAGACGTCTTTCATTTTAGAAAGTGGTCCTGAATTATAAATATTTTATTCTAATAGCTTGATTTTATTTTTGGGATTCCAATTATACATATAGTGAATCAACTTAATATTTTATAACTATAATTTCCTCTCAAAAAATGTTAGAAATATTTATTCCCAACACATTTTATTTATTTTTCTTGTTTCTAGCTTCTATGTCTCTTATACTTTCCTTAATGTCTCCTTCATCCATGGTCGCTTCGATTTTACTCCATTTCTGTGATAATTTTACTTTTTCCTATATTTCTCTCTTGAATTCTGCCAGCTCCAATTCGACTCCTGCTATTTCCAACTCTTCCATGCATCCTTGCATTTCTGCTTTGTATTCTCACTTTTTAGAATTGATTGCTTTATATTTCATGGGGGAAAGATGATTTCAATTGTCCCTTCCTGCCTGGCAATACATATCCAGTGTGTAGTTCCATATCTGTTACTAAGTCACACTCTTCTGCCTCCTTTATTCATAAAACATTTTTTACATAGATATTTTATCAACCCCTTTGAATTGTTTACTATTGAATGTACTGGGCTCCCTAGACCAGCTGTTTGTTAGAGGTTCTTGTCACACAGTAAGGAGGAGGAAAGTGTTAAGGATCTCTTCCTCCAAAATTTTCGAAGACGGACTATTTCCAAAAGTCTTTCGCTAAGCAATAACTTAAATATATTAAGTATATATGAAATATAACTTATTTAAATATATATTAAATATAGCATACTATAAATAAATGCATATCAAATTTAACTTACATGTAAGTAAGTATGGATTTTCCACTATCTCTTCTGCACCTGTAAAATATATTGGCAATAAGAGTACTTCTGTTACTCACCCCACTGTCATTCCTGGTTCAGAGATACAACACATGGCTTTTGCATTGTGTTGTTTCAGAGCCAGGAAATACATTCTTGTTCATTCTCTAGAGACCTGTAGGCGCTGGCCTTTCTCCTCAGCCTCTCTCCACTTCTCACCACGTAGGTTCAACTGGTTTTTGCAGTCCTGCAGTTAGGTTGGAATCTATCTCTAGTTTTGTCAACGTTTACATTGGTGTACATGTTTTGTTATTTCGCCCTTTTAATTCTCCTAAATTTTCAGGAGCCTAGAGGGGAAATGCCGAATGGAAACATTCATGTTCGCATTAGAATTATCTCTTAAAATTTTGTCATGGTGGGAATTTAATTATTCTATTGCAACTTGATAGAATTAATAACCTCAAAAATTCTGGAAGTTTCCACTATATTTTGACTGACTTTTTCACCCTTTGACCTCCCATCACATGCTTTTTGGAAAAAGTCTCCAACCACTGAATCAAGTGGCAATAAAATCCCAGCAATTTACAGAACTGAGTGAACTACTCAATCCAAAGTCCAAGTTTCTTCTGTTTGAATTGCAAGCATTGCACATTGTCTTCCATTGCATTATTTTTCTCAGGCATATTTAAGGATGGGATATAAATGGTCACTCTAAATTTACAGAACTGTTTCAGTATTTTTACGTTTACTTATTTATATGTATGTATGTATGTATTCATTTATTTATTTTGAGACAGAGCATGAGCAGGTAAGGGGCAGAAAGAGAGGGAGAGATTGAATTCCAAGGAGGCTCCACACCATCAGCATGGAGTCCGATGTTGGGCTTAAACCCACAGACCCCAGATCATGACCTGAGCCAAAACCAAGACTCAGATGCTTAACCAACTGAGCCACTCAGGCGCCCCTGTCTTCTTTGAGTTATCATACTAGAGAAAGGCCACCAGATACCAAATATTTCAAAAATCTTGTTTTTATTTATTTACTTATTTCTTGTGAGAGAGAGAGAAAGAGAGCAAGAGCGAGAGC
>NW_026057577.1:137876685-138048587 GCF_023721935.1 Panthera uncia | reverse complement strand
TATCTATATCTATATCTATATCTATATCTATATCTGTATCTGTATCCGTATCCGTATCTATACCTATATCTATATCTATATCTATATATCTATATATATCTCCCTCTCTTTCTTCCTCTTCCCCACTGTGCTCTTCTCCCTCTCAAAATAAATAAATGAACTTAAAATACGTATATTGGGGAAGGATCCACCCTGTTGGCACAGAGCCTAATGTGGAGCTTGAACTTATGAACCCAAGATCATGACCTGAGCAGAAATCAACAGTCCGGCGCTTAGCCAACTGAGCCACTCAGGCGATCCCCATATAATTCTTATTAATATTAAAGCTTAAGAACCTTTAACTCCTATTGTCTAATATGGCTATAAAATATTAAATGAGATATTGGGAAAATGTTTTGTCTGTATTATAGCATACATGTGAGAAATATGTATATGTAGGTTTTAAATCAGGTCAAAATAAATATAATTGAACTAAAATATAAAAATTAATCATTTTAGATCTGATATAATAATAATAATATATATATATATATATATATATAATTATGCTTGCTATAAAATTAGTTAAGGTAAGGCTAAATTATAATTTTAGAGACGGTTATTTCAAATTTGAATTATTTGGCAAATTATCTCAGAGTCTATATCAAAGACTGATTTAATCCTTATGAGCTAGGTTTTAATAAATATTTGTTGAATAAATGAATAGGACAGAACTGGGCATACTTTGTACTATACCATGTTAAGCCTAAAATACTTTCACATATTTCTATAAAATTTAATTACACGTGCTGTATCCTATAGCAAATTTTTTCGCTGTTGGTAGTGTCTATCATTCGAGTTTGTATTAGGAGGACTATTGTTTAACATCTCCTAGTGAATTAGTATAGGGTGTGCAGTGAATCTGTGATAGAGAATATTAAATTTCCTCCATTGAATTTTTGGGTTTAAAGGGCTCCATTTTTACCTGGGAAAGTATCTCTAACTTCCAAATGAAGTGCTTTGGGGGGACTGCTAGGGTTTACCAGAAGGCTGAGATAGCCGCTGGTGTGGTAAGGCTTTTTTTATGACTGAAGTAATGCTCATAAGCCTCAAAGACGGGTGAGTGCACTGTGAATTGCATTCATGTGCCTGCCCACAGGGGAAAATACAGAAATACCATCAGATTCGAGAAGGGTCAGATCCGAATGGTTATAGTTGATTTTGGGAGCAGGAGCCAGCACTTTGAGACTTTTCTAGAAGAGTGTGTGTTAAGCCCTGGGCCAATTGTTTTCACAGACCAGCGTTCTTATCTGCGGTGCAATTTAAAGAGGAATGAGTATACTTGTCTGCACAGATCCTCCAAAAATTTTTCAAAGTCAGTAACCTGTGGCTCCAAGAGCTGACATTGAAAGACAAAGTGTTTAAGAAATTACGTTACAGTGCTGAGTTCAAAAAGAAAAACATACTTTGAGTTCCTTCTGTACTAGCATCATTATTTTCAAACTATTTTGCAGGCCATTTATCTACCTGGGCACCAGATTGCTCAAATAATTATAATTCATAATGTGGCCACAGGGTCTTTTAATCTTTTAATTGACTACCCTAGGAATTATACGTACATCAAAGGGTAACATTACAGGGAATAATAATGCATCTTAACATAGAGATTGCATTTTAAAAGATTGTGTTTTCCCCCCCTTGGTGCTTTCTCATTCTGACATCTGAAATTGCTTTTCTCAAATCCGTCGACAAGTTCACATACAACATAGTTAAATGAGTTTCCCAGCATTTGAGGAAATGATGAAGTTCCGTCTGCAATAAGTTATATAACTTTAAAGAAAAAAAAATACAGCCAAGAGTCCCATGTTTCATAGTTTTGCTTGAGAATTTTTTAAAGTTTAATCTCAAAAGGTGCCATTTAAATGAAAATAGAGTTAAAAAAAGATTTTTCTCTTGGCTTTTATTCTGTGAACATGTGAAATCATAAAGAAAATTGGAAGCTTCGAGAATTACTACCTGGATATAGTGCTTTACACTACCTTCTTTAGCTTCCATTTTTTTTTTTTTTTTTTTTTTTGCCCCAGAAAAACCACTTGGTGCAGCTAAATAATCAAGCTGTTCCTGCTTTCATGACCTTTCTAAAGAGTAAAAAAATAATGCAACTCTTCTACAAATTCGGGTTCTCTAAAATAGTTAATCCGGAGATGAATTTTGTTAACTAAATCCCAAGATTTTAAATCTTAACCTGTTGGAAACAATTTTCATAGAACTAATGAAGGAAAATCCAGGTGTCTGTATTTGGTTCAACAACCATAAGAAGATACAATATGATTGTCAGGCTACTTTTCAGCTTTGTCCTTACACAAGATAGCTATAGACTTCTGATATTTTTGTTGCATTTTGTTGCCTTCTTCTTCAGCAGGTGGTCCTTGAATTTCACCAGGGAATCCTGACCCCTTGTCATGGGATTAAATTCAATAGAAAAGTAATCGTTTCTTCAAATATTTATGTAAGATTTAAGATTATAGACAGGAACATGTTATATGTAACTGCTTTTGCATTTACCTTGATGAGAACAGCATTTATTTTACAGACTAAAACCTATGATTTATGACAGACACTTCCTCGCCAAAAACACATACCCATCTATCTGAATTCATTCAACACAGTATCCATGGTTATGCAAATTTCACTGCAGACCTAATCAAAGCTTGTGATCAACACTGGCAAAGAAGATGAAATATTTTACAATCTGGATGAAGCCATTGTTGGGTGAAAGTTTTAATTTGTCTTTTGATTAGAATTTTACAATTAGAATAGCAATATCAGAAACAAGTATCTACATGTTTGCCTGAAGTGAAGAATAGAATTTGGTTTATTTATTTTGCCCCTTAGCTTGTTGTTACATACAATTTCAAAAATTGTCGATATAAAAATGTTAGGAGATTAGAAAGAAAACATAACAACTCCATTTCCAAGTCACTGACTCTTCAGTTCAAAGCATCAGCTTTGAGGTTTATCAAAGGATTATAGCCTTTGACTTGTCTTTGAAGAAACTGTAGTGAAGTACAGGGTAGAAAACTTCATCAGTATCAGTAGTGAAGCTTGACGGGTGAGAATCTAGAATGTGTAATACTTAACGACCTAAAGTAAAATGATTAATTATTCTGTAACACATATATGTGGTAGTTTCACGATGCCATGCTTTTGTTGAAACCCCAAACTTCCTAACACAAAAGGTGAAACTTAACCTATGCAAATTAAAAAAAAAAAAATCAACTAGGAGGTCTGGGGAATCCGGGGGTGAAATACAACCTGTGACAAAGTCCTCAACTGGGTTACAAATGTGACATGACCCTATGGAAGGAGCTAAAGGGAAAAAAAAGTGCTGACAGAAATAACTACTGGTTATAGGCTACTGAGCGAATATTACCTGTTCTCATACTTCTCTTTCCCATGCTTATTTTAATCTCTGTTATTTAGTGGATACGTATCAAGTGTCTCTTGAATGAATGTTGAATACGACCAATTAGGTATTTGTTAAAAAGTCCTCATCAAGTGAACCTTTAAATGGTACTCTACTGGCATGGCATAAAGAATCCGGCCAATTTGCCCCCAGGCATGACATTCTTAGTGAGTGATTTTCAGCATTTTGGTGAGTAGGAGTAGAGGGGCAAAGGAGATATCTGTCTTGGTCCTCATGTTGAGATTAAAGAAGTCAATGTCTCACAACTAAATATAAAGTAAACTGCAGGGTTTTGGGGACATATCTTTTCTTGTGTTAAGAAGGTTAGGTTCTATTGCCAGATTTTTAGTGGTTTTATCACGGATGGAAGTTGAATTTTACCAAATGTTCTTCTGACGTGCCTTGTAATTGTGGTTGCTGTTGTTGAGAGCCAGACATGTTCTATGGGGTGCTAGATACTAAGGCAATAGTGTTTTCATAAGAGAATTGACGTTAATCTCTGCATGGGTTGCCCTGATTATTTGCTGTGCCCATGGTCTCCAAAGGCATCAACTGTCTATAGTGACTTTGTTTCTTTGTCTTGTTTGCATTAGGGATCCCCTTTGTGCTTCTCCACCAAGACAATCTGTCACTGCTCTTCTGGCTGTAATTCGCTGTTGTTCTGAAGCCTTATTGGCATGGTCATAAGACATGGGGAAGGGAAATTAATCTCTAATCTTTTGATTGGTTCTCCGTTTTTGGAGTGCATGGTAGCCTTGTGTCTTGGAGTTGTGACCTTCACAAATGTGTCTGTCCCTCCTCCAGTAGTAGAACTTTTCTGCCACACCACCTGATTCCTTCCCTGGCTGTGGCACATGTATTTTGATTCTTTCCATCTGGGTCCTTGGAGCCTTTTCCTCTGTGGTTACATTCTTTCTTCTTCTTTTAATTGAGACGAGAAGGCTGAACAGGGCTGGAGTGCGGCTGGAAAGGTAGTATTTCTTGTGTGCCAGCCAGAATGGGACATTCCTGGTGGCCTGTGATGATGACCTTCCTGAGATTAAATTAAACCCTAGGTCCATGGAAGAAAGGTCTCGGTGAACTTCACAATGGCTGCTCTTTCTATCCCTCTGTTGGAGTCATAGCAGTTCACCTTGCTCTTCACATTGAGAAGCTGAGAATACCTGGTGTTAAAGCCTGTGAAAGCCTCTGGAGAAGGAAGAGCACGACTGTTGCCCTAGAAGACTATCCTGCTTGTGAACACTTGGTTTCCAGAAGTTCATGAACATCTCTACGCTAATGTTCCGACTGGTTCCCAGCATCCTGTCACTTCTGCATTAGGTAAGCAAAGCTTAGGTCCTTGTGTCTACCTGGAAATAACTTCTCTCTAGATTGCAGGGAGGTGATTTTCTCTGCAACTTCTGTTCTTGGGTGGGTCTAAGAAAATAATGGCTTTTCTGTTTGTCTGGCTTTTGTTGTCATTGTTGTGGTAAGGCAGGAATGCTGCATTCAGAGTTCTGTGTGTTGGAAGGGAAACCAGAAATCGTACCAATCCTCCCGGCTGTTCTTACATGTTCTTTTATGAATTTCATTTATTTAATATGACAAAGTATTTAATGCCCCTCTGCAAAATATTGACTACTGCTTACACCTTGCATTCTGGACAGCTTACTTCATTAATAAAATTCTTATTTAACATTGATTTTTTTTTTTTTTACAATTTGTGCCATATTAGTATAGTTAGCATATTCTGTGTAATTGGCAAAATAGAAAATGGAGCAGTTAGTCTATGACACTTTGGATGCTTCCCTTGGGAATTGTTACCTCCTGTTATTCACATAACTGAAAAGTGAATCGTGAAAGGAGGTCTTGTGAACCTCTAAAACTTGATTTTACTTTATCCACATGAAGACAGAGGTTATGTTATGGCTTATAACAACAACGACAAAAATAATACAACAGGACAGCACACATCCTTTAGAATTATTTAAAAAAAATTTTTTTTAACATTTATTTATGTTTGAGACAGAGAGAGACAGAGCATGAACAGGGGAAGGTCAGAGAGAGAGGGAGACACAGAATCTGAAACAGGCTCCAGGCTCTGAGCGGTCAGCACGGAGCCCGACGCGGGGCTCGAACTCATAGACCGCGAGATCATGACCTGAGCTGAAGTCGGCCGCTTGACCGACTGAGCCACCCAGGCGCCCCAAGAATTATTTTAAAATTTCAAAAGATAGAGAAATTATGGTCGCAAAGGTTACAGGGAAGCCAGAGTAAATTATTGGTGAAAGAACTATAGATCAGCAAGTTTGCAAAAGCATAAATCTGTAAGGTGAGACAAATGCCTAATAGTAATTATAAAATGAAATTTTACGTAAAATAAAACTATTTCCATGACTCAGGCTTTAGGAACACAAAGGTATGATTTATTGTCCCGGTGTGGCAGAAAACTGGAGTGAAAAAATATTCTCCATGGGCTGATGGCTGGTTGAGATGGGCTTCCAAAGGCAGGAAAGCGAGGGTATTGTCCCAAGTTATTCACATTTAAGATGTTCACAATTTGAGAACTGGGACTTTTTTGTTATGTGTCCGGTTCGAGAATCGTAAGTGAATGCAGGCACTGTGAGAGGACTCGTAGTTTTAAAATGACATCCTTGTGGGAACCACCATATGAGCCTTTACAATAAGTCTTAAGCTGCCTTGAGTGGCAGTTGCCATAGGCAACAAGATTCTCAGTCTCTGCTCTGGGTTTTATATACCTCATAAAAAAGGGCTAATGTGTATTGGCCACAGGATGACCAAGCGTCCCAGTTTCCCTGTGACCGAGAAGTTTCCTCCTCAGGAGTCTTCCAGGTATGAAAACAGTAATATCACAAGCAACAGGCACAGTTGGTCACCTTACCTGTCACTTACCGCACCCTGGGTATCATTACGTCTCCTCCCACATCAACCCCCCACAAGGCCCACGTGCAGGTTCCAGGAGATTGTAATCCACAGAATTTGGGTCTCTGGGCCTGCATTCTTTCTCACGCCTGCACGTGACTCTGCGGTCCTTGCAGTTTGGGTTCTGAATTAGTGGGAAGAACATGACGCTTGTTTGTGTCAGCGGCCAGGGCTATCCCCGTTCCATTTGTCTTGTAGATACGAAACCCAGGAAGCAAACTAAGTGGTGAGGGCAAAACAGACAAGGGAGAAAGTCTAGGGGAACATCTACTGATACAGATAAACAGTGTTTCTCATGAGTAGGGGTCCCTGGGAAGAAGCGTCTCAGGTAGTCAGGGAATTGCCTGGGAACGAATACCTGCATATGGGAAAGTAAGGGGACAGGTGAGGGGTCTGGGAGAGGGTGGGCTACCCTGTGGTGACAGCCGAAAGAGCCCAGCTGACCTCACGGGTACTTTGAGGCCGACATAGCCTTCACTAATGGTCTACGATAGAGCGAGTCAGGACACTGGTCGTCGGTGAAACCAGATTCCTGCTTGCATGGGACCTGTACCTGCAGCATATGACTACTCAGTCACTGGACACAGACTGCCCAGGAGGTAGCTACAATAGGGGAAATAAATTAGGGCTATTTGATGAAGAGAACTGAGCCTCACTAGAGAGACCAACTTCCCTTCAACCGGTGAAGTTGCAAAGATTTCAATTATCAAAGATGATACCGGGTCGGTAGAGTGCTTTTGGTATCCCTATGTCTAAAGAAGGTGCTTGATTCTTTAAACAGGTCAGTGAATGATGGATTAACACCTTACTGGGCTTTTGCATCTCTGAAATTTTCACTTCTGCGCAAAACTCACGTCTCTAGTGAGGCGTGTTCTCAAGCCAGAAATTCCACTGAAAGCCTGAATCAACTTGCCGTGTGGGGGGCCCATGCTCTGCATTGACGCTTCCTGGATCCTCGGGGTTTGATGCTGACTTCATGATCAAAGTGTTCAAATTCCAAACATCTTCAAAGGAGCCGGCAGGACTCTGGCTTTGAGTGGCTTGGTCACCCACATCCAGTCACACTCTGCGGGCTCTGTCCCCGAGTCCTGAGCTTTCGGAGCGGTGGCTGTGTTAAAGTTGTTAAATGTGAGAGCAATTTCTAACCCAACACACACACACAAAAAGTGAGAATGTATACTACAGATTTTGGTCACATTCAGCTACCAGTCTAGGTTCGTGAAAACAAAGGTTACCACTGGTGGGTAAAATATATAACGTTGCTAAATGCCAGGACGTGTGGCCCCTCCCAACATCCTTTACTATGTATATTCACTCTTTGAAACATTCTTTCATGTCGTTTTTAACCAAGGGCTTTATAATTACCTAGTGGTACCTGTGGAATGGAATAATGGTCTTGTATTAACTGTGGTAAAAATTCACTACTTCATGAGACAGAATGATAGACATGTCATTGCATGCACACGCCAGTGCGATGACTTATTTCAGAATAATTTCTGGCCTTTAAACAGAGTTGATATGTATTGCAGTATAGGATAGAGTTTATGAACTATTCCGTCTCTAAATCAAGGTACAGCCAAGAGCAGGTTTGTTTGTTTTGGTATGGAACGATTGGACAATTCAGCCTTCATCAAAGTCAATATAAGAAATGCATTATGTATTTTTATGGCTCATTTTGGTTTGTTTTGTTCAACTTTATAAAAAAGTAACTTCCTAGCTTATCACCGATTACTTTCTTTGCGCTTTATACTTATATCCTCTGGAAATACAGCTCCCCTTTACTTTTTTTTTTTTTTTAATATTCAGCATTTAACAAGTGGCAAAATGTGACTAAGTGCTACACATTTGTTAATGAAAATTGTGACTTTTATTTTTCTACCTGCCTAGTTTCCTTGTTTCAAGCAAATTTTATAAATTTGGATTTGTAAGTGGATAAAAGAATTTTGGAGCCCTTAGAGAAACCCTTTAACTGCCATTGAAATCATTGAATAAACACTGGTATATAGAGTTGAAAGCAAGCTTGATAGGGCAATTTATCAGAGGCATTTATATAGAACCCTATTTATTTCCTAAACATTTCCACGGTAAATTTGTAAAGCAATCTGGCAGGTTTTTACTCTTAACTTTCCTCTTGATTCAAATAGTCCATTGATTTGCATAAATTGTAATGCAATAAATGTATTAAATCAATGGTATTTGTAGCCAAAACATTATTTCTGTAATGGTCTTTCATTCAGTTTTAATTGACCTTTTTTGATTTTTTAAAACAAATTTTTAATTATTTTTGACAGAGAGACAGAGTGCAAGCAGGGGAGGGGCAGAGAGAGAGGGAGACACAGAATCCAAAGCAGGTTTCAGGCTCTGAGCTGTCAGCACAGAGCACGACGCGGGGCTCAAACCTATGGACCCCGAGATCATGAGCTGAGCCAAAGTCAGATGCTTAACAGATTGAGCCACCCAGGCGTGCCCTGACCTTGTCTGATTTTGAAAACTTTATCCTTTTTCATAAAATGTGTTTCATTTTTGATGGATAAGGAGTAAGTACTTAACAAAATTTTCTTCATTCTTTATGAAAATAAGGACAACTTTGACATGAGCTATGTGTTATTCTCTCTCTCTCTCTCTCTCTCTCTCTCTCATTATCTATCTTTCTATATCTATCTATCTAAAACCTATTTATATGTCAAGAGTATTTCATTTGGTCAGAGTGGTAGTAGAGGTATTTTTATGTTAAATTTTCACATTATTATAATAGTTTTTGTGCTTCATTCCATGTTGTTTTAGGATGGGCAGAGAAGCAGCTTATACTGTGTTTTAAAAATATAGAGCATGTTCAATTCTGAACCTGAATGACTTTGACTAATTGCCATATTCTTATTTAGTTTGCCTAATTACTACTTGGCAAGAAATCTAAGGTTTGTATCTCCACGCTGGGAAATATGTTGAAATATTTTGTTTGCTGCAGAAGGCTTAGGGACTTTGGGTTAAATGTGTATTTTAGTTGTACAAGTATCATTTGAAAGAACAAGTATCATTATGTTACTCCAAATCCCTACTTTGGGTATACATTGTATTTTCTTCTTAAAACCACAAATCATTTTCACATGTATCATTTCATTTGCTGTCGGATTGTCTTGAATTGAATCCTTTTGTATAATATTCCCTCTGGACCTGCGTAAAAGCTCTCTCTATGTTCTTGTTTTATTAAGCAGAAGCATGCATATTCTTCTTTTACTGTAGAAATTACAATTGAAAAGTCTACTTCCTCATATCAATTATCTCACCTTTTGCGGGTTTTGTGATATATTCCTCATTATAGTAATACTCACTAAAAACAACTTAGAAAAGGCTAATTTCTCTTTGATCTTTAAAAAATAACATTTAGTGGCTATTCACATTCTAAAATATCTTTATCGACTCTTCATCATCGCAGGGCTGATTTTTTTTTTTTCAGAATAAAAATGCAACACTTGTTTATAGATTTTCCCCGATAAAACTCTTTTCCTAATGGATTAACTATTTCTATTTTAAAAATCTTGTAGCCTCCTTTTATGAACCTTTTATTTTTTTAAGAAAAATGTGGATTATAGTGACTTTTGAGAGTGGGTACAGATGGTAATGGGTACACATGATTGAGACTTAGGCCACTGTTCTTGTCTAATGCACACCTGAGAGCTTTAGCGCATTAATCAGATTGGAAACATCTTTCCTTTTTTTTCCCCCCAGCTGGATTAAGGTTATTTAGCCCAGATTCTCCCTAGGGTCTTTTAGAGAGCAAATAGCTTCATATAAACTACACATAAATTAATATGATTACCCTTGAAATTAATGTGGTCTGTGTTAATTATACTTAAGAAAAAAGAATTTAAATATACAAAGCAGAATAATGGAAATTAGACATCAGAATTCTAATCTTTGTAACATTGTCTGATAGTCTGTGTTTATATTTAGTAAAACAACTTCTAAGCAGTGTAAAAAGAATGAAGGCCATGTAGCTTGTAATATGCAATGTTACTTCTAGAGTGGCTCTCAGGACATTGAAATGCTGGAAATTGTAACTCCCGATGATGCTATAATGACATGTTCTGAGTATTTTAGAGATACATAGCCTGGAGTAAAACCTTTTTATTTTGCTAGAATCTTATAGCTGGGAGATACAGTGAATGATACAGATATAAAATTAAAATAATCCTAATCTACAAAAAATCAGATATTGTGTACTTGGAACTAGGTTAAAAGTGTAGCACCAACCTTATAGGAAAAAAATATATATATACATTACAAAGTTTTCTACTAACTGAACTCCTAAGAATATTCTCTTTACACAGATGTGAAAGGAGGGTTTCATGGTATCTATAATACATTTACTCGTTCCTCTTCTGCATTTGCAGACAACTCTTTTCTACTGAATCCTAATTCTTTCCCTTTGTCAGTTTCCCTTTTGTGTTCTCATTTGCATGTAATTATTCATAATTACATTTCTCTCATTGCGATTATACTGTTCTTCACAGCTTCTGCTGTGCTCTCGATTACTTTTAGTTTGTTTTGAAATATTGTATTTTTGGTTTTCATGTTTTTTGAGCATATCTTTCTATTCTCTTCATATTCATTAGGCTGTTGTTCACCTAATAATTATTATATATTTTTTTAATCTTTGGGTCAGCTTGAGTCGCACCTTACTGGTATCTCTTTGAACACAATTAATTTTCTACGCATTTATAGGGAGGTTTCTGTGCAGGTGACTGGAGGGGGTGGGCCACATTAAACTTTCTAGCTTCATGATTCTAAGGTTCTTTACTTTGCTGTCACCAAAAAGTTTTTTTTTTCTTTTTTTCTAAGAATCTTCTCCGGGCGTCTGGGTGGCTCAGTCAGTTAAGTGTCTGACTTCGGCTCAGGTCATGAGTTCGAGCCCTGTGTGGGACTCTGTACTGACAGCTCAGAGGGTGGAGCCTACTTCAGATTCTATATTTCCCTCTCTCCCCTACTTGTGCTCTGTCCTTCTCTCTCTCTCAAATATAAATCAACATTAAAAAAAAATAAAAGTAAAAAAAAATCTTCTCTTACCTTTGCTGTTGGTCTTCCTGTCCACAATTCTGGTTCTCCTTGTAGAAGCTTCTCCTCTTTGTTGATCTATGGTTTGGAACAGCACATGAGCTGTTCGCTTTCCTGAGCTCTTTCCTCCTAAGCTAGGCCAGCACCAGTGGCCCTTCTTTACCCGACTCTTCCCAGTTTTAGCTGTTGACCTCAACCCATCCACTAAGATGAAAACTTCTCCCTTTGTTAGGGACTTTAGGGTCCCCTGGGTCACAGGATGATCTGTGATTTCATCCCACAGAGTTGCTTATATCAGCTCTTCATGGTTTCCAAGAGTGGCCTGGCTTCCTAGATTTTGAGGTTTACGAGATTTTGTCACTTTCTTTTTTTGTGGATATTATTTTGAGGGTTTTTTTTTCTTTTTTTCCCCTAGTCTTTATAGTTGCTTAGTTGTTTTGTTTTCTTCTGAGGGATTTGCCGAGATTGAAAAACTATGTTGACATTGCATAGTTGACATTGAAAAACTATGTTGACATAGGTGTCCTCACTAACCTATCCACCCATTCTATGACTTCGTCCCTAACAGGGATTTTAGCAAATATCCAGCAATGTAAAGAATTTTTTAGAGGGAGGAAATGTCTTATGGCTTACAT
This sequence comes from Panthera uncia, assembly GCF_023721935.1. Classification (NCBI taxonomy): domain Eukaryota; kingdom Metazoa; phylum Chordata; class Mammalia; order Carnivora; family Felidae; genus Panthera; species Panthera uncia. The sequence continues at coordinate 138,036,533 of NW_026057577.1, read as the reverse complement.
ATAGATACATATAGAGATGTCAAAGACCTAGTCATGTATGTCTTTGTTTCCAGCGTCCTGTCCAAAAGTTCTTTACATGAGCGAACTCTGAACACTATTTTTTTTCTCACTTTCATGTTTCTTTGCCTCAATCTGATGGAAGCCACCTTGAAGAGATTGAAAAACAATAGATGAGAAGTTTCCCCCTAAATCTGGACTTTATCCTAAGACACATTATTTACCCAAAAATTTTTTTCTAGTTTTTGTTGTCACAGTGTTCTGAAATCCGATCCCTCACTGTTTAGGATCTAAAAGCATCCAGTTTTTCCAGTCTTAAAAATGCCCACATTTCTGGATAATTTGTTTCCTTTTATTTACACCAAACAATCAGCAAATTATTTCTGGAATCACCTACTCTTGCAATTATTGTCTTCTAGGCCACTGCAGGAAAGAGTTGCTATGACAAAATATTGGCTACTCTACAGAAGAATAATCGCAAGTTTTAAACCTGTGAAATAAGTTACCTTATTAGTCCTCACTGTTTAAGATTTTTTATTTTTATTTAAAAAAATTTGATAACAGCAGGGGAGCCTGGGTGGCTCAATCAGTTAAGCATCTGACCTCGGCTCAGGTCATGATTTCACAGTGTGTGAGTTCATGCCCCGCGTCGGGCTCTGTGCTGACAGCTCAGAGCCTGGAGCCTGCTTCGGATTCTGTGTCTCCCTCTCTCTCTGCCCCTCCCCTGCTCATGCTCTGTCTCTCTCAAATAAATAAATGTTAAAATTTTTTTTTTTTAAATTGATAGCAGCATCTCTGCTCAAGATACCTCTTTCTGTCCTGGACAGAAGTAAGTAGGAAGAAACAAGTCTCACCAGAAATATCAATGATTGCTTAATAAAATAAAGGTATATGTCTCACTTGGCTTGCTGTGTGATGCAGGACAGTCAGTTCTTTCCACCCTTCTCTAAGCACTGGCTCTGAGATCTGAATTCCTTCCATTGTGTATACACCTGTGCCCACTATAACAAGTAGGTTTTTGGTTACATGGCAGGGGAACAGAGGATTGCATCTTTTTTAGAAGGACGAGGTTTAGAAGTGACATATCACATCTGACTATATTCCATTGACCAGATCTCAAACATTTGGCTTCAAACTATATTGGAAAGGAACCTTGGCAATGTAATTTTCCTTTATGTTCAGGAAGGTACTAGAGCATGGTGAATATATATATGTAATAATATATAAATATTATATATTTATATAATATAATATAAATTATATTTATAATTATAATATAAATAAATTATAGAAATTATATATAATATGTGAAATTATTATATATATTAATATTATATATTATTTATATAATTTATAATGTAAATTATATAAATTATAATATAAATTATATATAATATAATATAAATAATATATATAAATATATAGGTAATAAATATATAAAACATATATATATAGGCATATATATATAGGTCATAAGTACCTTTAGTTATAATGTAATGAACTCATATGTTTAGGTCATTGCAAATTCATAAAATACTCTCTCTTATTCATTCTCTGTAATTTTAATAAAACATTTTTCCTAAGTCAGCTCAAAAGTTACTTCAATACCAATTTTTAAAAAAGATTAGATGCTATAAAAGAATACAGTATATGCAGAAAACCCCAACTTGAGGCCTGAGAAAGTGGAAGATGGAAGGAAATTAAACGTGTGCAGTACAAAATGATATTTCCAGATAACTTGAAAGCGAAGGCAATAACTAATGCTCAGAATAAGATCTCAAAATTCTCAATGCGGTAAGAACCAGAGGTAAACTAAATATTTAGCATCAAGCCAGGAATAGAATTTAAATCTTAAGAAATATGTGCCATATATATGTATACTTAAATAGGGCTGAAAGAACAGAAAATGTGACACTTGAGACGAGGCAAAAATGCATCCATAGACTAAGTTTGTTTTAGAGCTTTGTCAACCTTTAATAATTATATACAAAGTGAAACTTATCTTAAAGGATAAAATCTAATGAGATTTCAATGATAGAAATTTTATCTCTTATGGTACAGATGAAGAATTTGTCATGAATTAACTTAAAAAAATAACATCAAGAGGAATGCCACTACTAACATTTGGAGAACAGAAAATTTAGTCAGGAATAGACTTCGTTTTAAAATAGCACACAGATAATGCAGGTGAAAGATATTATCCTGTTTTATAAAAGTTTACGTTTGATGAAATTTTATTTTGTGCCACATATCATATGTATGTAGAAGGAAGTATTAAAATGTATTTATGTTTTTAAGAATAACTGTAAAATGAGGGCTGTATAATTAGCATTCAGGTTCAGCAGCAGAAACTTCAGAATCTTTGAAAGTACTTAGGCTTATGTATACACTTTCAACCACATCTTCTTTCTCTTTCTTATCTCAGAAAGTATTCTGAATTTTCTGATAATAATTACTTTTGCTTTTAAATACAGGGGCACCTGGGTGCTTCCATTGGTTGAGTCTGACTCTTGATTTTGGCTCAAGTCTTGATCTCGGGTTTCGTGAGTTTGAGCCCTGCATTGGGCTCTGTGCGGAGTGCAGAGCCTGCTTAGGATTTTTCTCTTTCTCCCTCTCTCTCTGCTCCTCTCCTGCTCATGTTCTCTCCCTCTCTCCCTCTCCCGCTTTCAAAATAAATAAATAAACTTAAAAAAAAAAGAAAAGAAAAAGCAATACATGTATTAGATATATGTAAAGGTGAATATCTCTTGACTTTATTATAAGACTCCCAGCCCATCATCCCACAGACAATCACTGTATTTTCTTTTGTAAACTTGCGACACACTACATTTTGGTTCAGGAACTAAAGGAGATATAGATGTATTTTTTAGTTTTGCAAAAATGATAATATCATATACAGGGCTCTGTACTTTTCCATCTAATATATTTTGTAATGCTTTATAGGTCACAGCAATGGATCCACTTCATTCCATCTAAAAGTAAAGTGTTTCATTATAGAGCCAAATGACAATTTATCCGACCCCTGTTCTCAACAACCTCGTTGCTTTCAGGATCTGTGTTTGATTGTTAAGGATGCTGCAATGCATATCCCCCTACTTACCTCCTTGGCATGCTGACTTTAGAGTACAGTATTCAAATCATTTCCAGCAGTGGACTTTCATAAGCACAAGTTTTAAAAGATTGTTGGATGGAACATATCCGAATCTCCAGGGAGTTATTTTTAACTGGAAATGGAGCACATTTTTAAGTAAGCACTATCCTCCTGAGCATACACATTTTTAGTAATTGGAGAATTTCCAATGGAAATGGTACCATGTATCTTGTTGGAGATGTAATGTAATATAAAACCTAACAGAATTATATTTTCGTAAATTGGCATGTAAACTAGGGTCATGCTGTCATGGAGAAATAAATTATTATTAGCTCCAATTTAATCTAAACTACTGCATAACTAAAAATACAACTATAAAACTTCCTTAACTTCTCACAAATAATATACTTTTCTGAAACTTGATGGTTTCCTTACAATCCACTTTACTATTATGTAATGAAGCCCCAATTAATAGATAACTAAATAAAGCTAATTTTGCATATAAATTCTGATTTCAATGCATGCACCCTTTTTGTACAGAGTAATTAAAATAAATTAGTTTCATGGATATCTGCGGAGAAGCCAAGATTTACTCAATATGATTGCATTGTTTTTAATGATCAGGTAACAAACACCAAACATAATCCCCACTGATTTGTTGTTTTTCAGTAATATCATGTTTTTCCAAGGAGTGATACCATCAATAGGAAGAGAGAACCAAGTGATTCAGCGTGTATAATGACCCTTTCAGTTTTCTCTGCTAAACTGAGAGTTTAATATGAAACAAGGTCCTTTACAGATACTAGGCAAATATTCAACACGGGCTAGTCCAAGTAGTTCTAAATCAATTTTGTCTTGTTGGTATTCATCATATTCTGAATCAATGCCCTTCTTGCTCAAGGAGAGAAATGGGAGATTTGTAGATATGGGAGAAATGGAGATAGTTGTTAGAAATGTTCCCCACCAATTAGTGTAGGACAAGAAATATGGCCTGTACATTTCAGGCAATAAATTTTATACTTTCCCTTTCAACAAAAATGTAGTTATTTATCTAATGGTAATGGTGTAGTAAAGAATCATAATAAATAAAGACTTTGAACACACCGAACCTCAATGATGTTGCTGCTACACTATTGCCCTAAACAACGTTAATCTTTCGGCTGTTGGGTGATTGCAATAAAAAAAGTAATGGACCCCCCTTGCAGGGTGCCAAATAACACCTGATATCCCTCTGGTCCTGTTCTGTTCTAAGCAGCATGTTTCCTTCGTTCCTTTCTTCCTTCCTCTCCCTTCGGCCAATCTGATGGTTTGGCCTGTTGATGAACATGAACCACATATAAGACTATGACCGTGAAAACCTTAGTATATGCTACCAGTCATTACTTTATTTATTTCCAATCTTGATCTTTAAAGGATAGTATACATTTAATCAAATCTCTGTGCTTAATGGATTTTCATCCTGAATAATGATGTTTGATAATGACTTGTTAACGTACTTATGTTGTGGAACCAGAGTGCAGAGTTTAGCACAGTGTGGCAATGGAGAGAAATTTAAAATTCTTTTTCCTTCACGTTTTATGTCTTTTGGTTGTTCGGGGATAAAGCTTAGGTGGATATTTCTCCTGAAGTGTTGTTAATTGATGTTAGCAATCTTGATTCAAGCCAGCTAAAATTTTCTTGATTGTCTTGATGTAAAGGGATGAATCTGAGATTATGCTCAGACACGAGGATAGTTGACTTGTGTTACAATGCTTTTTCAAAAGGTTTATGGAAGCTGTTTTGCCCTCGTTTGGAAAATGAATTCTATAAAAATGAAAAATACATGAAAACAACTCTAACTCTTCATTACCTAAAATCTCAGTGAACATGCTACCTTTTCCAACCTTCCTGCTTCATTTTCTTTTCCCCTTATTATGACCAGTCAGGATCACTTGTATAGATCGCCCATTGTCAAAGGAAGGCTGGATTAGATTTTGTTTTGTTTTGTTTTGTTTTGCTTTTTTTTTATTTTTTATTTTTAAAAATTTTTTAATGTTTATTTATTTCTTTTGGGAGAGAGAGAGAGAGAGAGAGAGAGAGAATGAACACATGAATCGGGGGTGGGCAGAGACAGAGGGAGAGAGAATCAATCACAAGCAGCCTCCACATTATCAGCCCAGAGCCGAGATCAAGTCAGATGCTTAACCAACTGAGTGACCCAGGTGACCTGCCTTTATTTTAGATTCTTATTTTCCTACAGAGAATACCAGATTTTTAACCATATCCTATGTAAGGGCGGTAATGGGAGCCTTTGTGCTATAACCTGAAATTGAAAGGATTTAACTGATCTAGTGCACTTATTAAAAGTGTTAACTTCATTAAAACTAACAATATTGCTATCTTTCTTGAGGCTTATTGTTTTCTGGTTTGCTTTTTTCAGCTCTTGAAATTTTTTAAATTTGTAGGGTGAAACAATCAAAGAACAAAATAATAGATTGCCGCAGTTCAAGAAATAAGTTTGTGTATTTATTTCACACAGAATGTGGTATAAGCTGTGTGTTTTATAAGCATGATGCAGGTTGTGAGCATGATGGTACTTTTTGTTCTGTTTTTAAGCAGAATCAAATTTCACAAGGATGGGATAGCTGGCCACAGACACAGCAATGGCTCAGAATGGTGTTATCAGCAGAGCCATAGAAATATTAGACGAGGACACTCTGAGGTCATAAGTGAATGGTGGTCGGCATCTTGTAGACAGTGGATGACAACCTCTTTCCCTTCCAATTGATGAAGCTTCCGATTGAAAAGCCCAACATTTAAAAACTTAAATTGCAAATTTCTAATATTTCTATTTGTCAGAATGTAGAGACTTAGGGGAGGTAAGCGACCATCACTGTAAAAAATGAGATGATGCAAAGGAGCATGGAGATCATAGAAGATCATCACCGGGGGATGAGAGAGGCAGAAAAGTATGGAACCAAACAACAAACAGAATTCATTCTAATCGCTATGGGACCAACGGTCTTACACTAACACAGAAGTAAATTCAAAATGGATTAAAGATCCAAATGTGACAGAGGAAACTCTAAAAATCCTAGAGAAGAATATAAGCAGTAATGTCTTTGACACCTGCCATAGCAACTTCTTTTTTTTATTGTTTACTTATTTATTTTGACAGAGACAGTGACAGCGGGGAGGAACAGAAAGGAAGGCAGAGAATTCCAGGTGGGCTCCTCACTGCCAGCTCAGAACCTGATGTGGGACTTGATTTCAAGAATGCTGAGATCATGACCTGAGCCGAAATTGAGAGTCAGATGCTTAACTGACTGAGCCATCCAGATGCTCCCACAGTAGCAACTTCTTACCAGATATGTTTCCCGAGGCAAGGTAAACAAAAGCAGAAATAAACTATTGGGACTTCATTAAAAAAAAAAAAAAAAAAACAACAACAACAAAAAAAAACTTCTTCACAGTAAAGGAAGCAACCAACAAAACTAAAAGACAAACGATAGAATGGGAGAAGATATTTGCAAATGACATAATGCAAATGATAAAAGGTTAGTATCCAAAATATAAAAAGAACTTATACAACTCAACACCCCAAAAATGAATAAACCAATTAAAAATGGGCAGGAGACATGAATAGATATTTTCCCAAAGAAAACATACGGATGGCCAACAGACACATGAAGAGATACCCATCATCAGTGATCATCAGGAAATACAAATCAAAACTGCAATGAGATATCAATCACCTCACACCCATCAGAATGACTAAAATCAACAACACAAGAAACAACAGATGTTGGTGAGGATATGGAGACAGGGGAACCCACTTGTATAGTTGGTGGGAATGTAAACTTGTGCAGCCACTGTGGAAAATGGTATAGACATTCCTCAAAAAGTTAAAAATAGAAGTACCCTATAATCCCCTAATCACACTATTATATATTTACCCAAAGAATACAAAAATGACTAATTCAAAGGGGTATATGCACTCTGATGTTTATAGCAGCATTATCTACAATAGCCAAATAATGGTAATAGCTCGAGTGTCCATCTACTGATGAAAGGATAAAGACACAGTTGTGTACACACACACACACACACACACACACACAATAGAATATTACTCAGACATAAAAAAGAATAAATCTCGCCATTTGCAATGACATGGATGGAACTAGTAGGTATTATGCAAGCGAGATGCCAGTCAGAGAAAGACAAACACCATACGATTTCATTCATATATGGATTTTAAGAAATGAAACATATGAGAAAAGGGAGGGAAGAAAGAGAGAGGCAAACCAAGAAACAGACTCTTAACTGTAGAAAGCCAATGATGGTTATCAGAGGGGAGGTGGGTGGGGAGATGGGTGAAATAAATGATGGGGGTTGAGGAGTGCGCTTCTTGTGATGAGCATTGGGTGTTGTATGTAAGTGTTGAATCACCGTGTTGTACACCTGAAACTAATATTACAACGTTATGTTAACTAACTGGAATTTACATAAAAGCTTTAAAAATAATCAATATATTTAGAAAAAAAATAAAAGAACATAATTTTCTTTTTTTAATGTTTTATTTATTTTTGAGAGAGAGAGAGACACAGAGCACGAGTGGGGGAGGGGCAGAGAGAGAGGGAGACACAGAATCCAAAGCAGGCTCCAGGCTCTGAGCTGTCTGTCAGCACCGTTCCTGATGCAGGGCTCGAACTCATGGATCGTGAGATCATGGCCTGAGCCAAAGTCAGATGTTTAGCTCATTAAGCCACCCAGGCACCCCCCCAAAATATAATTTCCATAGTTAGTTGCTTATAATGGCAGTTGGTATGTGAGAAAGGATATTTTATCAATGTGAACCCTGTCAGGGCTATCAGTAAGGACTGTTTGGAACGGCTCTGACAGCCATTAAAACTAGATGATTCCAAAGGTCCCCTTGGAACTTCCTGAAGAAAACGTCAGGGTTACAGAGCAGAATCCATTCCAGAAAATCCCCATTCTAAACAACAACGACTATCAGAATTCTATGGATGATGGTATACCTTTATTTTTAAGCAAACATTTCAAAATAACTATATATTAGTTTTAAAAGACAATGTGATAATATTATATATCATTTGAAATCACTGGAAATAAGGGGATGGGAACAATATGACACAGGGTCTGCTGCACGGATCTGGGGCCCAAACCAGGCCATTAGGTTTGAATATTTCCATTTCTTCCATCTGCTCTTTTTCATGTTGGCTTCCTTCCCAGGCAATCCTTCTGCTCTCATGACCCCCTGGCAGCTCAAGTGTAATTATCATAGTTCTGAGTCCTAGGCAGTTATAACATTTCTGGAAATCATTCTAATTGGACCAACTTGGGTCATGCTTCCATCCCCACCACAATCTTTGCAGAGACTAGAGGGATGCAGTGATGAGGACTCGTCACTTCGGGGACAAGTACTTCTCAGCGGAGTGGGGCGCACACCTCCTCAAACCACATTGACTGAGGATGAAGTAGACAGGTGATTCCTTGTGGATTTGCAGGAACATGTCACCCAGAGAACTGGAAGTGAATAAATGCAAAAACAGTAAATTGCCTACTAAAATTTAACTAGGCAAACAGGGTGGGGGAAGTTTCACGCAGAGGAAACAGCATATGCTGATGCTCTTGAACATGGAAAATACCGAAGAATGAATGAAGGCTAGTAATATTGTCCTTGAGAGACAGCACATAATAGGTACGAGGTAGCCTGCACAATCAAGCAGGTCTCAAATTGTGTAAAGATTTGTCTGGCTCATGCGAAGGAGACTTGAAAAGCGATGGAAGGATTTTTTGGAAGGTTGCTTAGCATATTAATTTTAGTATTTTGTTAATGGCGTTTTTCATCAATCACATTATGTGATTATATTTAGAAAATACTTTTGGAAATAGATCGGTTTTGTCTTTAGAAAACAATGGACAGAAAAGTAGTATTCCTATTAATAGTAGTTCTAAATTAGTATGTAATTTTAAATGTAAAACTCAATGTTCCTGTCATATCATTGGAGATAATGGAATGTGATTATATGTTTATAATGTTGATTGTATTCATTTTCTCCCAGAATTCTAAGAAAAGTACCTTATAAATGTACCCTTAGATGAAGGAAAATAATATACGTTCTGCCAAATTATTGATTCTGTAGATGGACTTCGTATTCATATATAGTGGCATTTATAGAAACTGGTTTAGATATTATTGGATTGTATTATCAATAAACCATTTGGGAGGAAGAGCTGGGAAAAATGTTAAGAACCCTCAAAATAAAATTGTTCATAAAATTATGAGGATGCTTGATTTTTCTTTTCCAAAGGAAATTCACAACATAAAAATAATAAAAGTGCTTTCATTGATTTATTTAATATGCTGCAAGTTGAAGCTCAGGACTTTGTTTAATTATGCAACTTGAGATCCAATGTGGTGGCTGCAATGTTTGCTTTAATGCAAGCTTTCTTGAGAAGGCTAATTATTTAAGCTTTACTATAAAGAATAATATCATTTTTTAATTAAAATAATATTGACTTATTCAGTTAAATCGTTTATTCTCTAAAATCTTAATGGCATAGCTTAGAATCTGTGTGAGAATTTACAAGTGACCCAATGGTAGTTGGAACTTGTAAACAACAGATGTTGCACAGCATCTAGCCATATCATTAGCAGAAATTACATGAATTTGAAAAAAAAAAATCCCACCTTGGTGCTGGAACAGGTTTTGTTGTGAATAAAGACTTTTACCTAACAATTCAAAATGAAGATGGTGATTTATCATATTATCTTTGTCATCATATTTTACATAAATTATCTAGTAAATATCTATTATGCAGTATGACTTTTAGATGCTGCATAATCAAATAATTATACTGATTGTGTGTGTCTACAAATTCACAAATGCTTCTGTGAGCTCAATAGGTAAAAGTTCTTCCTCGTCAATTCTCGGACTTCCAGAATCTGTAGGATATCTTTGGGTTATACTTTGGGTGTTCATTAACACTTTCCGTCTAATATTTCTGGTTGCCTCCATTCTGGGCAAATGTTGCATTGAGCTTCTCTGCCTCCTTGGGCTTTGGTGGAGCCGTGTGACTAATTCAGGCCACTGCATTGTGAACTGACCAGAGTATTTAATCACTCAGCTGGTGGGAGCCCTTTCGGCATCCCCTCCTTTTCCTGGCTTGGCAATCAGTAATATTCAAGATGATGGTGGCCGCTTCAGCCTGACTGCTTGAATAACAACGAGAAAAGACTTCCTCCTGTCGGCTTGTGACAGCTACATTGTGTGGATAGAAATGAAAAACAGCCAAGCCTCTCTGTATTTTTGCAAAAATTAGTACAGAAAGAAGAGCCTTGCCATGAATAAAAACCTCAAACCCATGCCATTGGCTTAGAGGTGAGATTGAAGGTGGTGAGAGCAATGTTATCACTGGCTGAGGGAGAAGCCAATGTGTGCTAGTTTGTAGACGAAAATAAAACATAATAGAGAAGTCCACGCGCTGAGGGATGTTGTGGCTTGATGCACAAATGTGGCTTGATGATACAAATGGATGCTTTAAGTAACAAACGATATTTAACGTTCAGACTTGCAAGAAAGCATATACTTTCCAATCAAGTGTGGGTGAAGAGGGTGATGACAAAGCAAAAGCCTTAGCATGGAGCCAAACTTCACAAAGAACAGAATATGGAGAAATTCAAGGACAGAAGCACAGGATCAGATGGGATCAGGTATGTTTAAAAATTTTGAAATTTTCAAATTTTACAAAAGCAATACGGTGCATATCATTTTCATTGCATCAGACCATGGAGAGGCGATTGGAACATTACCCTGTCTTCAAACACACACACGCATGCACACACACACACAAACACAGTTCTACACTTAGACCCATCCATGTTTTCACTAGGTCAGGTTTTGTTGTTAAAGACTTTCGGTTTTTGAGACTTCTGGGAGTTTCAGTATTATGGAAAGAGATGTGGACATAGAATTCTCCCAAGCAAAGCAGTGGCTAAGACTTGGACACAGGAAGAGCCAGTAGTGAAAGTGTAAAGCCCCAGATTTTTCACACATGCCAGACAGGTGCGATAATAAACCAAGAACTTGATCTCTTCCAACACTGTATTTGCCTGAGCTTAGGACCATCGAAGCAGAGAGGCCTGAGGCAAGGATCATAATTCGATGGCACCTGTGTGAGAAAAAGTACAGCACCTTCCCTTGACATAACTTAGAGTCTTAGGAAATTCTGCTGCGTCTCTTAAAGTTCTTAAAACCCAAAAAAGCACGTAGGGACTTTCCGTTGGAATATACATATACAACTTCAACCCAAATCATTTTCTTTTTTGAATTTTGTCATTAATTTTTTAATGTTTATTTTTGCGATAGAGAGATAGAAAGAGAGACAGAGAGAGAGCATGGCGGGGGGAGAGGCAGAGAGAGAGGGAGACACAGAATCCGAAGCGGGCTCCGTGCTGAGCAAGGAGCTTGACGCTGGGCTCAATCTCATGAGCGAGACCGTGACCTGAGCTGAAATCAAGAGTCAGCCGCTTCACGGAGCAAGCCACCCAGGCACCTCTCGAATTTTAAAATACATCAGTCAACATATGGCCAGTAAGGTAAGTAGATAAAAAAAAAAAAAAATGAAATGGAGTTCAAACAAGTGTAAAATAATCAGGAGTAAAACACCAAAAAAAAGTGTGGAATTAATGAGGGATAACAGGATTTGTGCAAGGACAACAGGGGACAGATGATAGAGTGGCAATAGTCGAATGGGGAGAAGAAAACAATCTCGGACAGGTGTAAGTCTCCATTTTGGATACGTAAACTAACTTCTCTGATTAATAAATGGAAAATGGAACACATTTAGACATACTCTGGAAACTTTCTGTGTTATTTTTGGTAAAGTTTAGGAGGTTAGGTCAGCAATTCTCATACTACTGATCTCAGCAAACTAATGGTTAAGGGTTCAGGAAACCTTTACATTCTTAAATGCTGTTAATGACCTAAAGAACATTTATTTATGTGCTTTATGTCTATTGATATTTCCTCTATTAGGAAAGAAAATGGAGGTTTGAAATAACAGATTCATTAATTTATTTAAAAATAAAATAATAGATTAGGTACATGTCAGAAAAACATACTTTAATAAAAAAAACCTATATTTTTCTAAAATACAAGTTAGTGAGAAGAGTAATGTAATGTCACATTTTTGCAAACCTCTTTAATGTCTGGCTTATCAGAAGACAGCTGATTTCATGTCTGCTTCTACATTTGATCTGTTATCATACATTATTTTGGTTGAAGTACACGAATAAAAATCTGAGTTCACATAGATTGAATTCGGAAAGGTGAGAGTATTTTCAACCTTTTCAAATAATTGTTGATAGCCTTTATTTGTCACTGTACCACAATTTGATGAGTGATAATTTCTTAAAGGTTAGTTTCTATGTAGAATCTGAATCTGTATCAACGAACATTTTCTTTTTTTCTTCTTTTCTTTTCTCTTCCGTTCTTCTTTTCTTTTCTTTTTGGGAGGGGAAGAGAGAGAGAGAAGGAGAGAGAGAGAGGGAAAGAGAGAAATTTTTAAACAGGTTCCATGCCCAGTGTGGAGCCGGATATGGGGCTTGAACTCACGACCTGGAGATCATGACCTGAGCTGAAATCATGAGTGGGACGCTTAACCAAATGAGCCGCCCAGGTACCCCTCGATGAGCTTTTTGTACTCTTTTACATTGCACAATCATGTGCTTTGAATAAATCTTTTATCCAGGCACAGATTTATAACATCACACATTGATCATTTGGAAAATACTTCTTAACTGCAGATTTTCTAAATAGTGACACCATTCATCATACTCTATCAAAACATGCACACACTCACACACACACACACACACACACACACATCCATTTATGTTTGAAATATCTCTGCCCATTCTCACCGGGGTCACCCGTTTTCCAAAATTCTAATTTTCCCCAAAAACTGAAATTTTATTATCATCAGTAAATACAGTCCCTTGTTTCTTTGGCCAAAGGTTCAGGTTTCATAACCAGAGTTTGTCTTTCAGGCGTTGTCTCAAGTGAAAACAGTGTTCCATGGGAAGAGCATCTCGTTCATCTGCCAGCTCACACAGTTGTGTGAGTGGTTTTGCTGGAGGTCACGATTATATTAGTATGTAGTAGAAATGCTTCATGCACATTTCCTGTATTCACACAGAAGAAGACTTTCTGTGTCATTAAGTCATAAGTCATTAAGAAGACTTATACACAAGGGTCAGAGTTTGAGAACATTAGTAATTAGTACTGTTTCCTCAAGGATATTCTTAACTGAACTTGGCCTTTTTTTGTCTCCTTGTGAGTGCTTAGCAGTGACCAGTTCAATGCCAATCTGTTCAGTTTGGTGCTCACGTTCTTAAACGCCACTGTTTAATACGAGTGACATCTTAGTATTGTTCGAAAAATGGTTTGGCCTCACAAACACTCTGAACATATCTTTGGGACCCTCAGTGTTCCATAGACCCCACTCAGAACCATCAGGAGGAAGACATCTTCCCCACCCTAGAGCAAAGCGAAGTTAAATGACACAGTAGTTTATTCATCAACTTATCGGTGTCACCACTGTAATCTGTAAGGGGAATTCTGCTTCCTGAGATAAATCAGGGGGCTGGTTTTTGCCATACGGTGGTTAACAACATCCTCAAAGAAGTTGTCTTCGTGAGCGTGACTGCCACGCTCTCCCTGTTCCAGCTCGTGTGGAGGAAAGAAGGAATCAAGGGAAACCGTTTTCTTCGTAAGCACATAAAATGGAGATTGAACACAACTTGCCAACCGTGTTCCATTGTAAGAAACTTGGCTCAGTCTAGTTACTAGCAGAGCTAGAAAACTAGACACTAGTTAAACAGGCATATGCCCAAGAAAAAGGAAAGGATGGATATTGAGTGTATGCATGTGTGTGCGTGCACCTGTGTCTTGGGGGAGGAAAGGAATAACATGACAATCTCTCATGATTTCTTTTTAATTTTAAGTATTTTTTTTTATTTGAAGCTTCCAAATAGCTGGAGTGATTTATTTATATTTCAAAGAAGTACACTAAAATTGGTAGTTCAATAGTATCGGTAAGTTACTAGGGAAAAAGGATCATAGAATTTTATAAGCAGATAAATATCATTTACTTGTTGAGTTGGAAGAAAAACTAGAGACTCTAAGTTTTAGTTATCTTGTGCAAGGAAAACGCTTCAGAAAATTCTCTAGACAAGTAAAAGTGACTCAAAATAAATACTTCAAGAGGACAGAAAATTAAAGGAGAAGAAAAAGTAGTGACGGATGACATTTTATTATGTAATTAACGCAGGGATGGTGTGCTTGGAATTTTGCACTATCAAAGATATGCAAAATTTGTTGATGTAAGTATTCATATAGAAAAGGAATAAAACAAAAATAACCTATAAATAGTACAACATCATTTAGGAAAACTAGATGTGATAGGTGAGCTGAGGCAAGGGGAAATGAAATGTTCTTTTAAGGTTAAAAGCTATTAAATAAGGTAAAAGATCATTTTGTATAATGGTAAAAGACAATTCATTTGAAGGACACATTCCTCATAAAACTGTAAGCACCAAACACACTTAGCATTCCAAACATAAAGCCCAATCTATTAGAAATGCAGGGATAACTTAATAAAAATAGAATTATACTTAAGGCATGTAATATATCTTTTTCAGAATTAGAAAGGTCTAACAGAAATAAATAAATGAGAACATATAGGAACTGAATAGTGTAATAAACTCCACTCAAACATAAATATCTTATTTTGCATTCTATGAATATTGAATATGTATATATTTTATTGGTGTCTGAGGAACATTTACAAAATCGATCATGTTCTTGGCTCTAAGGGAAGTCTTAAAGTTTCTTTTTAAGTACATATTTCAAAGGCTATAACCATTGCCATAAGTTCAATAACCTTAGAAATAAATTATAAAGATATAAGAATTTGAACTACTTGAAACGAGAAACATGTCATTAGTAATGTTTAACTCCTGAGGAAACACTCCTGAAATTACAATCTTTAAGAAAGTCGATGAAGGGGAGTATACTTCATAACAACACTGATGGAACACTCACTTGAAAATGTTTTAAATGCCTTCATATTCAAATTGACCAAAAATAACTGGTATAAACCCTCATCCTGTGTTAGCCAGCTTTGCTGCGTAACAAATAAACCTAAAAGCTTAGTGACTTACAACATCACAGATTTCTTTCTTGCTTATGTTGTATGAGAGCTGCGTTGATCGTGGCTCTTCTCCAGGCTATTGGACTGAGGTCAGGGACTCAGACTGAGATATCAGTAACTACATGAGGAGTGCTATTTTCACGGCCCAGGAAGCAGCGAGCTCCACACAACTGCATTTAATGAATTTGCTTGCACTTTTCCACTCAGATGCTATTGGCCAAACAAATCGCATGGCCAAGCCTGATGACGTGGCCAATGAAATACACATTACTTATCCAGAGGCACTGAAATTCACAGGACAAGGGCAGGGACACATCATCTTTTTGTACAGATAGGAAGGGGGAAGATAATTCTAAAAAAAAATAAAATAATCTTCATATATCTTACATACAAATTTTAAGTAAGCTATTACCAAATGTCAGGTTGAGTCAGAACAATTACAATCTATTTTTTTAACAGAAGGATAGAGTCAATATTAGAAAAATCATCAAAATAAATTATTATATCATCAAATCGTATCATCGCATTGGTTTAAAAAGTCATGATCCATTAATAGATGCTTAAAGGGGGCTTGGCAAAATCCAGGTATCATTCTTTTTTTTTTTTTTTTTAATTTTTTTTTAACATTTATTTATTTTTGAGACAGAGAGAGACAGAGCATGAACAGGGGAGGGCCAGAGAGAGAGGGAGACACAGAATCCGAAACAGGCTCCCGGCTCTGAGCTGTCAGCACGGAGCCCGACGCGGGGCTCGAACTCACAGACTGTGAGATCATGGCCTGAGCCGAGGTCTGACACTTAATGACTGAGCCACCCAGGTGCCTCCAGGTATCATTCTTAATAACAGTGTTAAGTAGCATAGAGATAGAAGAAACATATTACATATTATAATTCTAAACATTGATATTAGGCTACTCTTGCAAAATAATGCTTTATTAAAACTCACTCCAGGGGCACCTGGGTGGCTCAGTTAGTTGAGTGTCTGATGCTTGATCTCAACTCAGGTCTTCGTCTCATGGTCATGAGTTCAAGCCCTACGTTGGGCTCTATGCTGGTCATGAACCCTACTTAAACAAAACAAAACAAATCAAAACAAACAAACAAACAAAAAAAACACTTCACTTCAAATGTCAGTGGCTTCCAACAACCACACTTATTTTTTTACTGTTATGGTTAATTTTCTTGTGTTAATTTGGGTAGGCTATGGTTATTTGGTTGACACTAGCCTAGATTTGCTGTAAAAGTAATTGTAGATGGGATGAACATTTATAATCCCCTGACTTTAAGTAAAGCAGATTAGTCCCCATAACATGAGTGGACTTATCCAATCATTTGAAGGCTTTACTAGTGAAGTCAATTCCAAAGAAATAATTCTGCCTCAAAATTGCCATAGAAATCTTGTCTGGGTTTCCAGCCTACGGGCCTGCCCTATAATTTCCATACTTACCAGTACCCACAACCTCTTGAACCAATTATTTACAATAAATTTCTCTCTCTCTTCCTCTGTCTCTGTGTCTGTCTTATATATATCATAGAGGTAATTTATATATGCATGTACGTATAAATGATTTTATTACAAAATTATAAAGAATTTCTAAAATATTTAGACTTAAATTCAATAGTAAGTCTAGTTGATTTTAAAAAGTATTAATAGTATTGGAAGACTTAGCCTCTGCAATCAGACAACACAAAGAAATAAAAGGCATCCAAATTGGCCAGGAGGAGGTCAAACTTTCACTCTTTGCAGATGACATGACACTCTATATGGAAAACCCAAAAGATTTCACCAAAAAACTGCTAGAATTGATTCATGAATTCAGCAAAGTGGCAGGATATAAAATCAATGCACAGAAATCAGTTGCATTCCTATACACCAAATATTGTTAAAATGTCAATACTACTCAAAGCAATCTACATATTCAATGCAAACCCTATCAAAGTAACACCAGCATTCTTCACAGAGCTAGAAGAAATAATCCTAAAATTTGTGAGCAACCGGAAAAGACCCCAAATAGCCAAAGCAATCTTGAAAAAGCAAACCAAAGTAGTAGGCTTCACAATCCCAGACTTCAAGCTATACCACAAAGTTGCAATCATCAAGACAGTATGGTAATGGCACAAGAACAGACACTCAGATCAATGCAACAGAATAGAGAACCCAGAAATGGACCCACAAACGTATGGCCAACTAATCTTTGACAAAGCAGGAAAGAATATCCAATGGAATAAAGATAGTCTCTTTAGCAACTGGTGCTGGGAACATTGGACAGCGACATGCAGAAGAATGAACTTGGACCACTTACACCATACACAAAAATAAACTCAAAATGGATGAAAGACTTCAATGTAGGACAGGAAGTCATCAAAATCCTTGAGGAGAAAGCAGGCAAAAACCTCTTTGATCTTGGCCTCAGCAACTTCTTACTCAACACGTCTCCAGAGGCAAGGGAAACAAAAGCAAAAATGAACTACTGGGACCTCATGAAAATCAAAACTTCTGCACAGCGAAGGAAACGATCAGCAAAACTAAAAGGCAACTGACAGAATGGAGAAGATATTTGCAGATGACATATCAGATAAAGGGTTAGTATCCAAAATCTATAAAGAACTTCTCGAACTCAACACTCAAAAAATAAATAATTCAGTGAAGAAATGGACAAAAGACATGAATAGACACTTCTCCAAGGAAGACATCCAGATGGCCAACCGACACATGAGAAAATGCTCAGCATCACTCATCATCAGGGAAATACAAATCAAAACCACAATGAGATACCACCTTACACCTGTCAGAATGGCTAATATTAACAACTCAGGCAACAACAGATGTTGGCGAGGATGCGGAGAAAGAGGATCTCTTTTGCGTTGTTGGTGGGAATGCAAGCTGGTGCAGCCACTCTGGGAAACAGTATGGAGGTTCCTCAAAAAACTAAAAATAGAACTACCCTACGACCCAGCAATTGCACTACTAGGCATTTATCCAAGGGATACAGGTGTGCTGTTTCGAAGGGGCATATGCATCCCAATGTTTATAGCCACACTATCGAGAATAGCCAAAGTATGGAAAGAGCCCAAATATCCATCAGTGGATGAATGGATAAAGAATATGTGATATATATATATATATATATATATATATATATACACACAATGGAGTATTACTTGGCAATCAAAAAGAATGAAATCTTGTCATTTGCAACTACATGGATGGAACTGGAGGATATTATGCTAAGTGAAATTAGTCAGTCAGAGAAAGACAAAAATCATATGACTTCACTCGTATGAGGACTTTAAGAGACAAAACAGATGAACATAATGGAAAGAAACAAAAATAATATAAAACATGGAGGGGGACAAAACAGAAGATTCTCATAAATATGGAGAACAAAGAGGGTTGCTGGAGGGGTTGTGGGAGGGGGAATGGGCTAAATGGGTAAGGGGCATTAAGGAATCTACTCCTGAAATCATTGTTTTA
The DNA here is from genome assembly GCF_023721935.1 of Panthera uncia. Lineage (NCBI taxonomy): Eukaryota > Metazoa > Chordata > Mammalia > Carnivora > Felidae > Panthera > Panthera uncia. Next base: position 138,017,749 of record NW_026057577.1, on the reverse strand, counting down.
CTATATGCTAACTAATTTGGGTGTAAATTTTAAAAAAATAAAAAATAAAATAAAATAAAATAAAGTATTAAATTTTATTGCAACTGAACCGAATACCTAAACAAGTAAAAATCTATACCACAATTTTGGAAGATTTAATGTACATAAAATATTCAATAATCAGTATATAAATTAGATGTATTTGACCTATTCTACCTAGCATCTCAAAGTTTATTATTTTATTTATTTATTTATTTATTTTTATTTATTTATTTATTTATGTTTATTTATTTTTGATAGACAGAGACAGGGCACAAGTGGTGGATGGGCAGAGAGAGAAGGAGATACAGATTCCAAAGCAGACTCCAGGCTCTGAGCTGTCAGCACAGAGCCCGACGCGGGGCTCAAACCCACAAACTGCGAGACCATGACCTGAGCCGAAGGTGGATGCTTCACCGACTGAGCCATCCAGGCACCCCATCAAATTTTAAATTAATTAACGATTTCAATTACATCTGGAAATTAACTGGAAAATTGCCAAAAATATTTTGGAACAAAATGTGGTGGAGAGATTTATTTTACTAGGTTAAATTTAGAATAATGAGGACTATGATATTAACATTGGCCAAAAGATCTCTAGGATAGAATAGAAATGTTTATGGTGGGGGTAAGCCATATTAAATTTGTTAATATACATTGTCCCTCCTTATTGCCTTGTAACTTTAGGGACAAGGTAGGGAGGAATTTAGAAATGCAATGTTTTTTAAATGATAAATGCAAGATATGGAAACAGATACATAATATAACTACATATTCTTATTATAATTTTTGTAAAATAGAAAATGTCAAGACATTTATGCACCCCTAAAATTAGTTGCACTGGATATATGTGAGTATTGAGAAAGATGCATGATATTGAAAGATTTGGGTTGTGCTAGCTACTTTGATGGACACAGAGAGGATGGAGTTAATCAAAACCAATAGTAATAATTCCTAATGTTCTGAGTAACTCATTACGTGCAACCATGAAGTGCGGGTGACTAAAGGTAAGGCCACTCACTGAGTTAAGGCCAGGTTGAATAGAACTTTTGAGAGAAATCTGGTCCCCATTTAAATATCCTTACCAAACAACCTAGACAATGAATGTAAATAAAGGTTCTCTTCTCAGATTTCCCTTATCCAAGGCTTTCCCAGCTGCTACATAAAACAAGTATCTTTTAATTCAAGTCAGTTCCACTCATGTTCACACTATGTACTGAGGGATCACAATGTTCCAGTCAATGGAGAAAGCATGGGTGATAGAATTTTGAATAAAAGAAGCACAATTCCTGCTACCATGGCATCAGTCATATTATAGGATGATAATTATCAGTCAATTATAATCAGCTCTCAGGAAAGCTCGGATAGTGCAAATGCAGAGTTCAAAAGCACATATCTCAATTTCAGTGGGTCACTGAGGTTTTCCCAGAAAGAGTGGGTCAAATCCAATTCCTAAGTGAGAAATATCAGTACTCTGGTTATTGAACATGACATCACAAATATTGTTCATGAATAAATACCACAATTGGTGTTTCCCTTTTATTCTAGAGTGAGAAATACATTGATTTCAGGCCATGAAAAAAAATACAGAATATCAGAATAAAGTGAAGTCAGGATTCTCATTTCAGGGAAAGACTATAGGGTAAAGACTGATAAATAGAACTTTCAAAGCCTTTGCTTTACCTTATTATAAGAATCAAGTGAATGTGTAATTCAAAACCAAGAAGAAAATTGAAAGTATGAATTCACTTATTGAGGTGAAAGATATACAAATGGGAAGAATTTCTAATATGCAGTAGAAATTAAAAGGTGCCTATTAATGATGGAAATTATAATAGCTCCATTAAAATCTTTTATGTATTTTAATTATTTAACCATCTCAAAAATCCCATGGGGTACATTATATGTTAGGAAAATCAGAATTCAATAGTAGAATTTAAATATGGGCCAAAAGACCTGGAGACAAATTAACATTACAGAAAAGTTAGTGGAATTTAGTTCAACCTCAGGGTTCTGCTCCCTTTAGGTGAAGTGTAGGACAAAGAAGGCAACAATAAAATAAGTAATTATAATTGCACAGAATGTAGTAAGACATTCCACAAGATGAGGCCAGGCAGATGGGACTGAAAAATAATCATATATTTTATAGAAGAAAACTTAAGACAACTGAATTTGGAGAGGAAAGGAATAGTTAAGACAGGAGGAAATATTCTAAAGCTCTCTAATAACTAATGTGAATTGTTGAAAACCTGAGACAGAGAACCCTTCAAGCATCTAAATAAGGAACAATCTACACACATGTAGGTATTTATACTTACATATTAGCAATAGAGGAAGAGTAATTATTGTGTGTCCACTGGTCAGATTTGAGAAACACACAGAGGCTGGTGCCAATTGGTCTCATTTCGAAGTTAATTAAGGCTGCTATCAGCAAGACTATAAGGAGGAACATTGATCTCAAACACAACCCTCCCTGGCCCGTAGGGTCTCAGTCACTATAATAAGTTGCAGGGGCACCAGTAGGTCTTACTTCAGTCAATCACGTCTGAGGTCAATCTATATTCATTATGACCCAAGGAAGAGTGTTTAGAGACCTGATGATCTTTGGGCCAATGCCAGTAATTATGAAAAATAGGCCAACTAACAACACCCTTCCCCAGTGGAAGCGGTCCCTGGATTGTTTGCTCTATTATACAAACATAGAACCCAGGACTTGTCATTAAACTTGATTCGATGTTAGGTAGTCAATTTGCTGGGACTAGGTGGAGACAATGTTCCATGTGATATCACCTTTCTCACCACACAAAAAAATGAGCCAACATCTTGCAGAAGTCGTAAGTCTGGGATACGGTGGTACACTTGCATCAGAAATACTGAGTCCTTTCCTTTGTGACCAGCCTGGGAAGGAGGCGTGTTGCCATGTCAAGTGTGATGACGGCTTCAGCAAGTAATTGTATCAAAATGGGCAGGACAGGCATGATCACCGTGTTGGTTCCAGTTGGTCTCACCTCTATCCACATGAGCATCTATGTGAGCCATCCAGACTTCTCAGTCTATAATCCTGGTTATAATCCCACAGAGGGATATTTAAAACTGATGGTCTAGAGACTTCCACGTGGCAGACCAGATGTCTGTGAAATTGACCAAACCCTAAGGGTTAATAATATTACCTGCCAGATCTTGAGGAGTTTTCTGTAAGGCAAAGGAAATGGCTGAATTCATCCCATTGTGCTGACTGGCTTTTTAGCACAGTCGCATTCCAGAGTTCTCCTTGAGGTTGGATTATTACTACCACCCACATGACAGCAGCAGCCTTTTTTGTAACCACTCCATTAGTCAACCAGGACCAGGTATTTAGGAGGATCTCTGTAAATCAAGGACCTCATGGAGCTAATGGTTTTGCTTTAGAAAACTGAGGAAGGGGTAAAGTTTCTCCAAAGACCAAACTGTCACTTGTTCGTGTAAAATTGAGATGACGCTAGATCCAGGTTGACTATGCTCTTGAATGTACAATTTCCATTTTCCATAAGGACTATTAGCCCTTTCCTTTGTTAGTTACTGAATCGATTTGACTCGTCACTAAATGGGCTTCTTGAGTCAGGGGATCAGTTTCATAAAGCAGGGTAATAACTGCTTTTTTTGTCGGTTTTTAAGCGGTGTACTTGGTGACTTCGTCAAGCAGGTGGTGCTATACTATTGGGGAATGGCTTCTCTGAGTTTCCCCAGCAATTATAGCCTCAAAGTTGTGATTCCTCTTCCTCCTCCCAAGATTCTATGTTGCTTTCTCTGGACCAGCTTGCAGGGAACAGAGATCACCTCTCTACCTGTCTACATGTGGAAGTCCTTGAGTTGGGAGAATTTCCTCTTCTGCTTAATGGATGGGAAGGGCAAATGTGTCAACACCAGTTAACACATCCCATTATGTTCAAAGTAGCATACAACACAAGTACTTTCAATATGCTTCCAGACTCCACAACAAGACCACTTAAACTTCTCTTCACATTGCAAATCACCATTCATTACATTTGAGCACTTTATCCCTACAAGCACGTAGACCAAATTGTGGAACATACGTGTGAGTTTGGGCTACAGCAAGATGCTAATCCCTTGCCTCGGAATCTGAGGAGAAAAGGGTATGGGGAAGGGAACTAAAAGGGTCTCAACCTTTGACTACTTTTTCCTGCCGTTGCATAGGTCACCTCAGCTTTGCCCTGTGGCCTTCAGCCACTCCTATTCCCAACACTCTCCTTTTACCTGAGACCTGGTGGGAGGGGGACAAAGGAGCCTGAATGTAAGAGACACATAAAAGTTTGACTCCTTGCCTTCTCAGTGGATAGCCAGAGGATGTAGGCTTTCAGTTTTCCCCAGAAACAGGGAGATCTTAGCTTAATCATCTTGTGAAATTAGCTGATGTCAATGCAGATGATCAGAGGGAGAGAGTGATTCGATGCTACATTTACTTTATGTTTGGAATGGCTGCTTACCTGGTCTCTACCAAAAGAACGTCTTAGGTATTTTACTCATAGTTCTTTACTGGAAATCATTAATAGTGTTTTTTTATTTTAATGTTTATTTTATTTTATTTTATTTTTTTTTTTTTTTTGAGAGAGAGACAGAGTGCTAGTGGGGGAGGGGCAGAGACAGAGGAAGACACAAAATCTGAAGCCGGCTCCAGGCTCTGAGCCGTCAGCACAGAGCCCAATGCGGGGCTTGAACTCATGAACTGTGAGATCATGACCTGACACAAAGTCGGATGCTTAACCAACTGAGCCACCCAGGCACCCCAATAGTGTTTTCTTTTTTTAAAAGATGAGGTTATGAATGCATATTGAGGATAAATTGCCTTATATATGTCCCATATGTTCTGGTGAGTTTGAAATTTGTATACGGAGTATTTAACCACTAAAAAAGTTCTAAAGTTTTTTTTTTTTTTCTTTCCTGGAATACTAGGAGTTTTAATATTTGGACATTATGAATCAGTTACATTTGAAAGAATATCAGCGGTCTATAATCATTGCAAATATTTTCTATATTTTTGCCTCTTAAATTTTTAAAGTCATTAATTCTAGTCATTAATTCACATGCATCTTTTATGTTTCTAAACACATGACCATGCGTATTTTGGAGTTGAAAAATTCCACGAAAGAACTGATTTAATCTGTAATTAAAATGTCTGTTGCTTTTGTTTTTTATTTTTGGCATTGGGTCACATCAAAAACGGAATCTCCAACACTTCAAAAGGAGATACATTACCTCTAGATCAGCTAGTTTCGATTTTCACTTGGTTTTGAAATTCTACTTTATACTTGCTCAATTTCTGTGCAAAAATAAAGGAACATCTAATTACAATTCAACAAGGAAATAAGCACTGTGCACTGATGTCTTCACAGTAGAAAGTGTAAATAGCCCCAATTTTCCTGTAGCCTTTTACAGAACTAGATAAACTTTGGGAAACTTTCAATTTCCATTGTTTGGTATGTATTGAACTCAGTAACTAAATTTAAATGCAGAAGCAAAGGCAATAGCTGACATGTAAAGTGAAAATAGCATTGGAAAATAACAATTTATAGCTAACTTATTCACAAAAAATGCTAATGATGGTTTACCATTTCAGAATCTATTTCTCTGCTTCGCATTGTACCTCACAAGTAACACACATTACCGAATTTCCCATTTGTTGTTTTCTTATAGACTGCAAAATGGATTGCAAAATTATAGGGACATTAATGAAAGAGGGTTAGAAAAAGTCACAGTATCAATTTTAAAGAAAACTTCAGTTGAAGAGGGCACTTTTATAGGTAAGGCAGACACATAAGCAATGAAAAGCCCATGGTCACTGTCTTCATGAATCTACTAGGAAAACAATGGAATAAAATAAAAAAATAGTGAAATATATTAAATGGCACAAAGTGGTAAGTGCTATAAAGAAAAATAAAACTGAAACTCCGAGGAGTAGGTTAATGGAATTACATGTAAATGGGTGGCCAGAAAAATCCTCATGGACAAGGTGATCTTTGAACGAAGGCTGAAAGATGTTAGGTAGTAAGCCATTTAGAAGTGAGACAAAGCATTCCAGGAAATTCCAACTCTTGGAGGCAAATTGCCCAGCGTTTTGAGGTCAGCAAATGGCTATGGTAGCGTAAGTTAGACAAAGGGTGGGAATTAAAATCAGAAAATAATGGTGGTGTTATTTGCTGATCACTTAGGTAAGTTAAAGAAAAGGAGCGAAGAATGCATTTAAGACATGGCTTGAACAACTAGGTTGTTGGCAACCGGGTGGTTGCCATAAACTGGGATAAGAAAGATCATGGCAGGGAGCCAAATTGGAGGCAAAGATCAGGCATTTGGTGTTGAGAACGCCAAGATTGAAAGATGCCTGTTAGATATGCAAGCAGAGATAGCAAGGGCACAGGTACACGTAAAATTTGAAGCTCAGACAAGGTATAGGGAGAAGACATATATTTTATTAAATACAGATTTCCATAACAGATTTATTTATTTATTTATTTATATTTTTCCAAGGAGGATTTGGCTCTAAACATTTCATCAAGTCACATATGTTATATATTAGGTTATAATATGAAATATATGTGTGTACATAGGTATATATGCGTCAATGAATATTTTTATGTTAGTTTTTGCCTACTAGGAAAGTAATGTATAGCTTTTATTGGGATTCAGTGATGGTTCATTTTATGTGCCAACCTGGCTAGGCTATGATTCTCAGCTGTTTGGTCAAACAGTAGTATAGACGTATAGACGTTAATGTGAATGTATTGGATGTATTTTGTATTTGTGATTAGCATCAACAAACAGTTGACTTTTTAAATGTTTATTTATTTATTTTGAGAGAGAGAGAGAGAGAGAGAGAGAGAGTTGAGCTGGGGAAGGGCAAAGAGAGAGGGTGAGAGAATCCCAAGCAGGCTCCACAATCTCAGCTCAGAGGCTGACTTGGGGCTCAATCCCACAAACGGTGAGATCATGACCTGAGCCTAAATCAAGAATCAGATGCTTAAACAACTAAGCCACCCAGGGACTCCATACAATCAGTTGATTTTTAAAGAAAAGAAATTACCCTTGATAATGTGGGTGAGCCTCATCCAAATAGTTGCATGCTTTTAAGAGCAAACACTGAGGTTTCACAGGCCAAGAAAACGTTTTGCCTCAAGACTGAAGCATAGAAATTCTGCCTGACTTTCCAGACTGCAATATTTCTGACTCAAAGCTATATCATACCCTGTCTGGGATTCCAGTCTGAGGGTCTGCTCCAAGAGTTTGGACTTGTGACCTCCAGAACTGTGTGTGAGACACTTCCTTAAAATCTCTTTAAATATGGGTACATATATCCTATTGGTTGGGTTCTTCTGGCATTCCATGACAGATACCAGTAGACAAAAAAACTGATTTTTTTTTTATTATTTCTTCTATCGCTTTTTTCTTGCATAACGTAATGCCTGATGCATAGTGTGCATTCAACTTCAACAAGTAGTTGAAGAACACAGGATTGCTTTTAGGAACTGTAAGGATTTATGATGTTGGAGATGCAGAAAAGTCTTACAACTCTTCATTGTTATGAGCTTCTAGGCTAAGAATAATTCTTCATCTCGGTCAAGCCCTATATAATGTCCAGCATATAGGGTGTACCCAAGAGATATTTTTGAATGCTAAATGTTACTAATAACTTAGTAAGAGAATGATGAGTAATCCTTCTCATTTTGTTTTCTCCTGAGAGCATAGCATGTTAAAAAACGAAAGCAAAATTATGCATACATAAAGTCAAGATCATACAACAAACAACAAAACAATAACAACAAAATTTACTTGTGTTGTTTTAAACAACAAAAACAAAATTTATTCATGGACAACCCCGGTAAAATTGTTCATGAAATATATTCACAGGTAATGTGAGTAATATCACACAATTTATAAAAAAAAATAAATTACTAAAATGAAATATTTTCCTTATACTAAATTACTTGTTTAATATTAAATATCATAGTAAGTAATATTAGGTAAATCCCCTGCTTATATGCTACATAAATCTGTTGCAAATGTAAATCGGTATCACTCTATCTTATTTAGAATATGATTTTGGAGTAATAATAAGTTTTGAGAGTCGCTGAAATAATAAATGCATTTTAAATGACCTTTTTAAAAATATATTTGTCCACCATATATTTTGCTGCATTGTTTGAAAATGAGAAACTTAACAGAAGACCACGGAGTAAGGGAAGGAGAAAAAAAGTTACAAACAGAAAGGGAGGCAAACTATAAGAGACTCTTAAATACAGAGAGCAAACTGAGGGTTGATGTGGGGGGAGGGGAAAATGGGTGATGGGCATTGAGGAGGGCACTTGCTGGGATGAGCATTGGGTATTGTATGTAAGTGATGAACCATGGGAATCTACCCCCAAAACCAAGAGCACCTTTACACACTGTATGTTAGCCAATTTGACAATAAATTATATTAAAAAAGAAGAAGAAGAATGAGAAAGTCCTAGTAACAACATAATACCTATTGAATGTTCCTTTTACCTGGTGTTTTATTCATTTCATTTTTCTTTTTAACCCAAACAATTATATGCCGGCAAATGTTTTCTAAAGTATGTTTAGAAATATTATTGCTCTATCTAAATTAAGTCTGAATGTAACACGTCGCCATGGCACATTAAATCAATTTTAATATTGAATGCTGTATATTCTTTAATATTTACAGTTGGTTTATAGCTTTAATCTTTAAATATTGGATCTATATAGCAAAATAAGCAACTTTTGTTATGATTATTCTTGAACTTCTTATAAATGGACAGCAGAAATATCCACCTACATTTCTGAGAGAGTAATTTTGAGGGGCATATTTATAGTCAGCTATTTTTTTAACATCTTTTCTTTTTATAATTTTTTATGCTTATTTATTTATTTTCAGAGAGAGAGAGTGCACACCCATGTGGTTGGTGGCGGGGCGGGGGGAGAGAGAGGAAATCCCAAGCAGGCTCTCTGTCAGCACAGAGCCCTAGACAGGGCTCAATCTCATGAATTGAACCATGAGATCCTGACCTGAGCTGAAATCAAGGGTTTGTTGCTTAACCGACTGAGCCACCCAGGCACCCCACTGACATCTTTTCATTTGCTACCCGTTAATTGTACCATCAACAATAACAAGTTTACAACTTCCAAAAGTATATTTCATTTAAAGATATTTCTTGTACTACAAAGAAATTTTATTCTAGATTATAAAAGATTAGATAAAATGAGATTTCACTTTCAAAGTCGGTAACTTAGAAATGGCAAGTGTTTCGGGGCGCCTGGGTGGCTCAGTCGGTTGAGCGCCGACTTCGGCTCAGGTCACGATCTCGCGGTCCGTGAGTTCCAGCCCCGCATCGGGCCCCTGTGCTGACAGCTCAGAGCCCGGAGCCTGTTTCAGATTCTGTGTCTCCCTCTCTCTGACCCTCCCCCATTCATGCTCTGTCTCTCTCTGTCTCAAAAATAAATAAAAACGTTAAAAAAAAAAAGAAAGCAATGGCAAGTGTTTCTTTGTGAGCACGTAACAGGTTTTATTACGATAAAATATAAATAAAACTGTGCCTTTTTTTCTATTTGGAAATTCCATACTATATTGTATTTTGCATAATATGGGATACTTGATTAAGCTATACCCTTGGTGAAATTTACACCTGATGTGGCTCCTCTATTTTGAGAGGAAACAGCTGTTTTCCTAATGTTCCTGTGGTTTTATGAACACAATGTTTCCTTTATGAGACAAAGTGGATTCAAATGAGCTTTCTCAACTCCCTCCAGAAACAAATTTCTCAAATGTTTTGTAACTTACTATTGCTTGATGAATGTTATAGTGCAGATTATTCTAGGTGTTATGCCTAGGGCTCCTTAAGTGCTGCCATTTGCTTGTTTATTTTCTTCTCAGGCTAGGGAATTGCTTTATGAACTCCAAGTCATAAAGGAGAGCAACAGAGTGGGAAGAAAGACATTTGGTATAATACTTCGTTGACTGAAAAGGAAATTGGATTTTACCTCTTGCAAAGGAGGTCACAAATTTTATTGTTAAATGGGCTCAAGTATACTTATTTAATAAGATGTGGGCCTAAAATGGAAGCGTTCTTTAATCCCAGGCCTCCAGCAAATATGCAATAATATATTTTTTCATAGAATTTCCACATTTGGTAACTTATAACTTTGATAGATTGTTTTCCATATTTGTTTTTGACCTTGCTATATGGATAAAGTACACTTGTTTAAAGACAGTAATCCTTATGTGGGAAGTAGAGTTATTTATATTTGACATAAATTCCTGGAAGTGATTTATAAGGCAGCTAAAACATATTAAGCCAATGTTGAAACGGGAATGTAGTTAAACATATGTGCACTGGGCCAGTGCTGGCAGGAATTCCAATGTAGCCTTTGTCTGAACTACTTAAGAACGTCTGCGCTTTAGAGGAATTGCATGGAAAGGAGAGAACAAAAATTTGAAGTTATGATTGCATAATACTTTAGGCAGCGTGCGTTTTGAATCCATATCCCTAAATCTAATGAAATAGAATTATCTGGTACCAAACCTGTTTCTTTTAATAGCTATAGAAGCATTATTGCATACAAACTGTCTATATGTTATGCTATGCATATATTATAGTTCTCTTTACAATTTATTCTAAGTGTTCTGAGATTATATTGAAAAACATAGGAGTAGAAAGAAATTTAGCAGGAAGATATGAATGTCAGGATTTCAGAGTCAATAAGTGAAATGTGTGTAGATATATACCTCAAATTGAAAAAAAATAGATAATCAATATGGCATGACTAACAGTGCCTAGTTCTTAGTGACTTCATGATAAAGTATTATAAGAATCAGTTTTTTCTCCTTTAAGAAAGTACAAGAAAAAAGTATGAATGAGAAAATAAGGGTATGGAAGCTCTAAATTTCCATAAATAACGGTGGTGGGTGTGAACACCCTCCTTAATGAAATTCACATGCTGGATCAGGCGACGTTATTTGTCCCGTGAAGGTCTATATAACTGAAGGTGGCCTATGCTGCATTTTTCACAAGCTTTTAACCCACGAGTCACTTGTGGCATCCTTACTTCTGTAACTACAACACAATTTCCAGGAACTCAAAAAACCTGGGAAGTCCAATGGACACATTCTCTATCCTCTTGCCGCTCTGTGCCCCTCTGCTTCGAGCTGTCGATTTTTCAACCAAACCGGAAACTCTTGGAAGAGGATTTGCCTCCATCTGCTTCCATCAAAATCCCTCCCACGGCTTGTTTGTCTACTGTCTTGCGGAAGCTAATTCTTCTCTGCTGCTCCAGCTGCTGTCCTATTCCCTTGGTAAAACCACAACCTCTTTACCAAGCACCTAAAAAAAGCATATTACTACCACACAGCTGTTGTGTGTAACAGGTTTTATTGCAAGTTTGTGTTTACTCCGTGGTAGTTCTGCACAGTTTAGCAAAGAACACAATTCAAAACCGGAATTGCTATGGAGAAATAAACCTGCTACCGAGAAATAAACAGGAGATTTCTCATGGGGGCTGGGATGGTATTCATTTCCTATACAATGACCTTGATCACTTCCCCTCTTTCTCTCTCTCTCGCTTTTTTTTAAGTTTATTTATTTTGAGAGAGACAGAGCATGAGCTGGGGAGGGGCAGAGAGAGAGAGAGAGAGAGAGAGAGAGAGAGAATCCTAAGCAGAGTTAACGCAGAGCCCGATGTGCAGCTTGCACTCACAAAACCATGAGATCATGACCTGAGCTGAAATCTCAAGTCAGACGCTCAACTCTCTGAGCCCCCAGGCTCCCCAGTTCCCCTCTATCTCTATGAAAACACGCTTTCTCTAAATTCCTCTTCTCTCTGATTCAGTGCCCTGAACCTCTGTTCTTTAAAGCCCACTTTTGGGAGACACCCAATTTTCATTAATTTCTTTGTTTCCCACTTATACAATGTTTGGGGAAGTCTGTTTATTTCTATCAAAAAGTGTTTTTCTTATTAAAATAGTATTGTCTTCCTACAGATATCAATTAAGACAGTATATTTCTTGTTATACTTATTTATGGATTCATAATTTAATACAATTAAAAAACCAAATGCTAGAGCCAACACGCATAAGGTACTTGTTTGCAAATAAAAAGCAACTATAAAATGTTCAGTAATCTCTATGATAGCATTCATATAAACATCAATAGCAACACCTGTTTGCTAATGTTCATGACTATAAATTTAGGTAAAATGAGATACTTTGCATATTAACCTTACCTAATCATATCTTTTGTTAACATCAGTCATAGTATTTCTTGTAGAGTTCTTGCACCCAATTCCCATGTGGCCAGGAGGTGGGTTCCACCGCTCCCCCCCCCCCCGCCCCGCCCCCAAACAGCAAGCAATTCTTGGACACACCAGCAGGGTGTCGAATAATTCAAATCAATTCTGATGTTATCTGCCTGACGATGACATCAGTTCCACAGGTTAAGGGTTCAGTCCTACAAGATTGACTCCCAACCCACCATTTCAGACTTCAGTGACAAGCCCCAGATTATTATTCCCTGTGCTTCTGAACAAGCCGCTATAGATTGGAGGTTACAACAACCTCCTCCTTGGGTTTGATTAATTTATTAGAGCAGCTCACAGAGATCAGGGAAAAATTTATGCTTGCTAGTTTATTAAAGGATATGATGAAGGATGTGAATCGACAGCCAGATGAATAGAGATACATAGGGCAATGTCTCAAACAAAGGAGCCTCTCTGTAGTATGTGGGAGCACTCTGGTTTCCCAAGCAAGGAAGCTTTCCCAAAAGCACCAGGAAACTGTCCTGTGGGGTTTTTATGGAGATTTCATTACGCAGTCATGATTGGCTAAACTGTTGGCCATTGGTTGATTCAACCTCCAGCTCCTCTCCCCTCAGAGTTTAAGGAGTAGGACTGAATTTTCCAACCTTTTAATGACCTGTTTGGTCCTCCACGCCACCAGCCCTTGACCTCAGGTGGGGTTTAAAAGTCACTTTCACTGGGGTGCCTGGGTGACTCCGTAGGTCAAGCATCGGATTTGGCTCAGGTCATGATCTCATGATTTGTGGGTTCAAGCCCTGTGTCGGGCTCTGTGCTGACAGCTTAGAGCCTGGAACCTGTTTTGAATTCTGTGTCTCCCTCTCTCTCTGCCTCTCTCCCACTTGCACTCTCTCTCTCTCTCTCTTTCAAAGATAAACATTAAAAAAATTAAAAGTCACTTTTATTAATAACAAGACACCATTTACCTTTATGGCTCTGAAGCATTTTCAGAAACTATGGATAAAGGCAAAATATATCTGAAAAATATATATTATAAAACATTATATCACAGTATTATTGTGGGTAAACATAATAGGTTCAAAGTTATAGTAATTTTTTATGGCATGTTTTTCATGAATCTAGATATTAATATCAATTACCAAGATTCCTTAATCCTCTAAAAGGTAAGTTGTTTTTAATTCACAAAATGACACTTAGAAGTGCATGGCTTCTCATAGTGCGCAGGGGTGTGACTTTTAATTTTCCTCTTCATAACCCTGGGCCAAATATTCTTGGAAGGCATAACCACACCTCCAAATCTATTTAAGGTCTTTCTGTATTCCAAGTACCATCTATATCAACGTGGGATAAGTACAGCATATCCCATCATGAGGTTGAGAGGGTATCTAATGGAAAGAGACACATATGTAAGGAGATTTTTTATTGGTTGATTTGGGGCTGCAACTTCCCACAATGGTATTTTAAAAATAAACCTTATTTAAAGAAATAAATCAAAAATAAATAAAAATAAAATAAACTTTATTTTACATTTACAGAAAAATTGAGACGATAGTGCGAAAAGTTCCCATATATGCCATACCCAGTCTTGCCTATTAACATTTTCCATTAATGTGGTTAATATGCTAGAATTAATAGACCAATATGGGCATATTCCTATTAACTAAAGTCCATTACTCAGGCAGATTTCCAGTAGTATTTTTCCTTTTATAAAACATATTTGAAAAAATATACATATATATTTGAATTTCTGAGGAGTTAAACATACTTAGATTATAATAATGCCACTAATTTTTGAATAAGTTGTTGCCTATATATATATATATATATATAATATAATATATAAATGTATTTTAACCATGTAGATTGGGACACCTGGGTGGCTCAGTTGGTTGGGAGTCAAACTTCACCTCAGGTCATGATCTCATGGTTCGTGAGTTTGAGCCCCGCATGGGGGTCTGTGCTGACAGCTCAGAGCCTGGAGCTTGCTTCAGATTCTTTGTATCCTTCCCTCTCTGCCCCTCCCCTGCTTGTCTCTCTCTCTCTCTCTCTCTCTCTCTCTCTCTCTCTCTGTCTCAAAAATAAATAAACATTTGCTCTAAGAAATATTAGGTTATTATGGTAACATGGCTTCAATATTTTGTCTTTAAATATGATTTAGAAATGACCATAAAAGATCTTTCAGAATCTGAAAGATAGAAAATGTGAAGGGCATCTTGAGAACTACTACAGAATTTATTTTTAATTCCTCAAAAAGTTATTTTAAAGTGCTTCTATCTATCAAAAATTTTGTTTCTGGTTTTGTTCTGTCTTAATGTGAGACTGTATCCACAGGAAACACAAACACATGTATGTGCAGGATAAAAGTGACTCTAAACCACCCCTTATGGAGCCTCGCCCATGATGAGATAGAACGTGGCTGGTCCCCCAGTCGACTCCGTGTTTCCATTTGTCACTCCATTTGTCACACTTGCCCTTTCAGAAGTATCCATTATCATAACTTTGGTGAGACCCATTTCCTTGCTATTCTGTATCATTTTGTTTCCCTCTGTTTGGGAACTTAATATAAATGTAGTAATATTATAGGGTTATCTTCTGTATCTTACTTCATTTGTTCAAAGTTTTCTCAGAGACTTTGCTGTGTGACTGCATGCAAAACTTTCTCATTTCCAATATCTGAATATCCCACAATGTTTGAAAATGCAATTTGGTTATGTATCATGCTGTTGATAAATATGTATACTCATGATTATGGCTACGATTATATCTATGATTATGATTGTGATATATATGATATACATATGATTATGTTGGTGTGTGTGTGTGTGTGTGTGTGTGTGTGTGTGTATGTGTGTGTGTGTATGTATGTATGTGTGTGTTTAGGTTGGAAAGTGGCTTTCTTGCGATCTCTTTCCCTCCAGGAAGGAAAGAAGGCTGATGATACAGTCTTAACTTCATGTAAATATGTTGAAAATAGAAATTCTGAAACACTAATGATTTTGTTCAGTAATGAATCCTTATGCATGGGATGCTTTTGGCCAGATGTCTCTATGTTAGGATTGCTTGTGTCAACCTAGTATCTGTAGATTATAAGGCATGGTTCCTGGGAAAATTTTAAAGAACTCTGCAAATATCTGTATATAAAATAAAAAAAATGTGTCATAGTATCAACTGATTCCTTCTGTGACATGCCTGCTGTGCTCATTTAGACACATCATCTTTCATTCTCAGCAATCAGCATGTGTCTGATGGAGAAAATATCTGGGGAGTTGTGTAGAGTCTTCTGGATCGTTCTCTGCTTCTCCTGGGTCTCTTCATTGCTTGTATCCTAGAAATTATTTGTAAAATGTGTTATTGGGTGCGATCTTGGATTTGTGTGAGTCTGATTGCCACAGTCCTATCCGTTATGCTATCTCAGAAGTAGACGCAGCTCCTGGGCCTGCACATGTGCATTCCAGCTGCTGTAGAAGTAGCTGAGAGTAGCTCACCGCATCCTGCTCTGTAAAACTGCCCTTGGCTGGTGAGAGCCACTCTGCTTGGAGACACCTGGATGGCTTTGCATTGTATAGCTACCCCAAAGCTTCTCCCTCACTCTATTCTCTTGAAACTTGACATACCCAGCTTTATAAGCTACCTTCTTTCTTCCTTCTGCCCTTCTCCTAATGACTAGGTAGAGTAAATGAACTTTGATGATTTGTCCCTTCTTTCCCTGTTCACCGAGCTCCTCATGTCTGTTTCTCATTTTTTTATTACATTTTATTTTTTTCAGTTTATTTATTTACTTTGAGGGAGAGAGAGAGAGAGAGAAAGAGGGAGAGAGCACAAGTGGGGGAGATGCAGAGAGAAAAAGGAAGAGAGAGAGAATGCCCACTGTCAGCATGGACCCCGATGTCGGGCTCAAACTCAAGAACAGTGAGATCATGACCTGAATTGAAACGAAGGGCTTGCATGCTTAACTGACTGAGCCACCCAGGGGCCCCTGTTTCTCTATATAAGGCTTGCTTAAACTTTTAAAGTTGCTTCACAAGCAGGTGGTCTTAACTTAGTAAATACCAATAATTGGTGATTGTGCTGATAGTGCAATAGTGGGTTTGGCTTTGGGCTTTGTCCAGCAAGGCCAAGGATGGCAGAAAGGATTACTCAAGACTCCATGCAAGTCAAGAGAGGTGGGTTGGAGGCTAAGGGAAGTCTTCCCGAACTGCTCTCAAGCTCCCATATTTATTAAGGATACATTTAGGGAAACATTGCACAATATGTCAATGGGCTACATGCCAGAAAGAATGTACAGAAAGCGTGCAGAAAAACAAGTTAAGGCATTCCCAAGACTACAAAAGAGAAGATGTAGAAGGCAGGGTGGAAAACAAGATAAGATAAGATAGTCCATAGATAATATGGTCTAAGGAATCCATGAGCACAGGCAGAACCCAACTCCTAGAAACATTAACTAGACAATCAAAGCAGGGCTCTCTGTTTTCAGCAAGGCCAGAAAGCAGTGTTCTGTTTTGCAATGCCTCTCCTGTAATCTCTTACCCAGGACGTAGCTATTTAATTTCCCACAGATAGAAGTTGGTAATAATAATAATTGGTAAATAATTTTTAGTTTTTCATTATAAATGCAATGGAACTATAATTTCTTATTCATGCATTTTACTAATTTTTTCTATTAAGGCCCTATGTTTTCATTAGTTTGTACAAAGTACAAAGTATACAGTAATGACTTTAATTACTATGTTATATATCTCAGAGATACTCCTTCATTCTTTACTTTCAGTGACTGATTTTTAATATGTTCCCTCTCTTTCTCTTCCTGTTGTTTTTAACCTATGTAAGCATGTTCAAGTTTGCGTTTGTGAGGAAGTATCCCATCAATATCCTGTGTCCCCTATATTCCCAACCTTCCTTACAATTAAGCTGATCATGAATTTATCCTTGTTAATCGGGTGAGCCAAACTATCACAAATCACTTCCAGTTGCTTCGCTGGGAGGAGAGCTCTCTGAGATGGTGGAACCACAGAAAACAAGAGGCCCAGGCAGCAGCCCAGGAGATTTTGGCTTCTTTTTTGAGTGTTACCTGAATAAGACACATGCAAATACACAAAACTTTCCACTATGCTGAGATTTCAGGAGTCAGTGGGTAAGCAGGTAGCTTTTCATTCAAGCTACAGGTCAAATGTGAATTGTCACAGCCTTTGAGAAATGGCAATGCTTATGAGAATTAGTTGCCTAGATTCTCATTATTCTCATCATATGATTTTATAATGTACGTACGACACAGAAATGCATATAAGTGCATTTATTACAGTCCTACTTGTGGTGATATAACGGAAACACAATGAATGTGTATCAATTGTTTAAATATGTGTTGATGTTGCAAACTGTGGAATATTACGCAACCACTAAAATAATGAATTTGATCTGTAATAGCCGAATAGGAGACATTTTTATGATATTTTAGTAATTGAGAAAATGAAGGCACTAATTTTGCGTGTAGAGAAACACACTACAGTCAAACAAAGTGTGTCTGGTATCTATAGCTGCTGGGTAATAATGCGCTTTTGTGACTATGATAAGGATAAAGGGACCAGAGCATGCGTGTCAGATTCCTGAAAGTTGAATGGAAAAGAAGGGAAGGATGAAATTCAGGAGGCGAAAAGAATAATACTTATTGAGACAACTCTAAATTAGTGCCCAAATAAAAAATAGAAAGGGGTGGGGGGAGAGAGAAAGAGAAAGAGAGAGAGAGATGGAAACAGTAACTTAGCTCTACATTTCTTGAACCAAACAGTAAGAAACTAAATCACTCATGCAGTTCTGTAAGCTAGGTATTTTATTCCTAGTTGGGGGTGATCCAGGGGAATAAAACAATCACTCCACATACAGGAGGGAGAACACAGAGGTGTTTGTAGGAACATACATACACGTCTTCTGAAGGCTCCTTTCACTTACCTTCTTGGCCTTTTCGTCATTTCATGGAGGAAAGCATACATGCCTCTAAACTCCCTGACCTCAAACTTTCTACCTGTACTAACTGACTCAAATTTCCTACCGTGAGTAAAACCGATTACTCTGGTGATGGATATTGCCATAGTCCATTAGAGCTGCTATCAGGAAATACCACAGCCTAGATAACCGAAACACAATAGGAATTTATTTCTTACAGTTCTGGAGGTTAGAAGTCCAGGATCCGGGTGTGAGCTTGGCTAGGTGAGGACTCTCTTCGGGGTTGCAGACTTCTTATTCTAGCCTCACGTGGCAGAGGCAAGGGAGCCCTGCCAGATCTCTTTCATAAGAACATAATCCTATTCGTGATGCTCTACCCTCATGATCCAAGCACCTCCCAAAGGCCTCACCTCCGATATCATCCCACTGAGGATGAGGATTTTGACATACGAATTTTGAGGGAACACAAGCATTCAGACCATAGCAAATAGTATCTCACAAAACATGTCAATTCTGTCCTCTGCTTCTTGAATGATGTCTTCCTTTCGGTTGACCGTGTAAAAATATATTTGCGAATTTATTTTATTCCTGAAAGCAGAAACAGATTTCTATTCATAGAATTTATCTAGAATGCCCACTTATGGGCATTAGGTGCCTATGATGTTGGAATAGAACTGTACATGATAGCGAAAACATTCTGGGCAGGGACACCATGAGTGAATTCTCAAAAGTCATTAGGTTGTGACACATGATATGAATAAAATTACAGTAGGTCAAAGGAATAAGAATGCCTTGGATGGAATGTGTTTATGTTTTAAATAGACCAGTCAGGGAAAGACTCCCTTATAAGATGAATTTGGCAGAAACTTGAAGATACAGATGACGTAAACACAGACTTCCTTGAGAAAGAAAATTTCAGGGGCGCCTGGGTGGCTCAGTCGGTTGGGCGTCCGACTTCGGCTCAGGTCACGATCTCGCGGTCCGTGAGTTCGAGCCCGCGACGGGCTCTGGGTTTATGGCTCAGAGCCTGGAGCCTGCTTCCGGTTCTGTGTCTCCCTCTCTCTCTGCCCCTCCCCCGTTCATGCTCTGTCTCTCTCTGTCTCAAAAATAAATAAAACGTTAAAAAAAAAAAAAAACTTAAAAAAAAAAGAAAGAAAATTTTAGGTGGGAAGATTCAGAAATGTAAAGGTTCTTTGTTAAGAGATTACTTGGCCATAGGGAGATTAGAATTGCATGAGGTGGAAGAGATTATGGAGTGTACTTGATGAGGTCAGACTTTTGAGGTCATTTTAAGGACATTGTGTCTCACTCTTACTCTCATAGGAAACCACTGGAGGTTTGACTGAAGATGGATGCTCCAACATATTTTAAATGGGTCATTCTGCATGCTGTATTGATAATGAGATATAGAGAAGCAGATGTGAAAGCATAGGGAAAGATGTTTGCGGTAATCTAGAAGAGATGTGATAAAGACTCGTATCAAGGTGTTAGCATCGATGGTGCTGAGCCCTGAGGAGAAATCATTCATTTCTGGATGTATTTTTGAAGGTGGACATTATATATTGTTGATATGTTGCATAGGGGTTGGTGGATTAATATAGGAACTCAGGCTGATTACAAGGATGTGTAGACTGGCAATACCATGTGGTCCAAGGGAAATATACCAAAAATACCAATTTTGGGAAGGAACACAGGAGTTTTGTGGGTATTCATGTAAAATTTATTAGTGGTGAAACTAATAACACAGTTGAGTCAAGAAAGAGTTAACGGAAGGAGATATGGAGACGATTAGGAAAGTTATACAATGGATCAGAAAGGAATGAATGTCAGAGAGGAGAAGGGGGGTAAAGTCTGCATCCTGGGGTATTCCTGTGTTTAGAATTCGAGGAGGTGAAGACGCACCATTTCTTTGTCTTCAAAAATACTCATATGGAGAGGACTATAGGCATATGGATTTCGTACTGCATAGGTGAATTTCTGATACTTCCTTGTAATACTCTTAAACTATTAATTATTTCTTTATGCAGTGTAATCGTTCTTCTGATGATTTTTTTTTTTTTGCCAGAGATTAGTGATTGCCTTTTTAATTTTTCTTTTCCACCCTTCAAATACTTAGCCCGCTCCCTAACATATAGGAGGAGTTTCATCAACGTTTGTTGAATGGGACCTCTGGATATTTTGCTTTAGCCTGAGTGAGTTAAAGGTTACGGTGACAATGAGTCAAGAAAACCTGGGTTATATGAAATATTCAGAATCTGAGCAGGGAATGAGTGGTTCTTTGGATGCTATGAAGTCATCAGATTGTAATGAGAAAAGTAGTGAAATTGTCACTGACAATAACACCAGCTGGTATGAGACACACTAGTTGGCCAAAGCAAAAGGGAAAGATTTTCTAGGCCATCATTCTGCTCCTTCATTTTAGCAACAGCTTATTATAATGCTAATAACATACATTTGTGAAGAAAACATGTAATAAAGTATAAATAAACTAGCAAGTTGTGTTTTATAATGCTCCAGCAATGTATCCAAATGTGCAAAGCGTTTGGCTACTTTGTTACAGATTTTATTTTATTTTATTTTATTTTATTTTATTTTATTTTGCAAACAAGAGCACAACATTCATCAAAGCCACCAATTCCTAGCAGACCACAGTGACTTTTGAACACAAACAGCAGATTGTATACAATTCCTTCCTTTGAACGCATACTGGTTTTTCCTCAACCTTCCTAAAAGTCTTAAGAGAAAATAGGCTATTAGCTTAGAGAGATCGATATATTTTTAGATAATTTACACGTGTGGAATTATTTCTGTGAGAAGAGAAAAATCAGTGTTACAAAATTGGTATCTTAGTTTAGAGAGACAAAGAAATTCTATGAATAGGTTTTGGTGTTTTATCTCCGTTGTGTTATTTCAATGAAACTTTTATAAAACTTAATAGTGCATTATACACAGGGAAGCAATTTTTCTTTATTAGACTACAATGTTTTACGGATGCTGTAGGTTAATTGTGTCAATGTTTCAACTTAAGAACTATAATTAATACGACCCTTCGATTTCCCTGTGGGCACAGGTATTCCTGGATATACAGATAAAATGCTGTGACTAGTTTCATAATTGAGAGGCAAACTTCATAATAATGAAATGTTCAGAAACTGTGAATAGAATAACAATTACTTCATGAAAAATATAATTTTTAACACAGCAGAGAGAGGACTATAATACCGTTGTGCAATTGTTGGATCTAACAGCTGGTACAAGTTTCGTTTGAATTTAAGTGGATGAAAGAAATTTAAAGGAAAAATATCTTTAAAAAGTTTTCACAGGAATATGGAAAAATAATAAAATGAATCTGAGTTGAATGGTACCCCCTGCGAAATGAAAAAAAAATAAATAGAATGAAAAAAAAAACTCACTTGTGCAAATTACTTTCTAATTTGAATACTGCTTGTTCATTGGTGTTTCCCCAAACACTGGATGAATCTTTCAGATTTTGGGATGCCCAGGTGGCTCAGTCAGTTAAGACTCTGACTTCAGCTCAGGTCATGATGTCATAATTTCAAGCCCCGCGTCCAGCTCTGTGCTGACAGCTCAGAGCCTGGAGCCTCCTTTGGATTCTGTGCCTCCCGGTCTCTCTGGCCCTCCACTGCTCATTCTCTGTCTCTGTCTCTGTCTCTGTCTCTGTCTCTGTTTCTCTCTTTCACACACACACAAATAAATCAACATTAAACAATTTTATTTTATTTATTTATTTAAAAAAATTTTTTTTAACATTTATTTATTTTTGAGACAGAGAGAGACAGAGCATGAGCAGGGGAGGGTCAGAGAGAGAGGGAGACACAGAATCTGAAACGGGCTCCAGGCTCTGAGCTGTCAGCACAGAGCCCGATGCGGGGCTCGAACTCACGGACCGTGAGATCATGACCTGAGCCGAAGTCGGCCACTTAACCGACTGAGCCACCCAGGTGCCCCAACATTAAACAATTTTAAAAATTTCTGCTCATATACTTTAAAATTTCAGAAAATCAGGGTGCTCCTGAAGAATAAATGTAATTCCAACAAATGCTAGAAGGAATGCCAAATCCAAAACAGACTTCATGAAAATATAACCTGCACTTCAAATTATTTCTATCTATCGAAAAGAGGTGGGAAAATGTTCTAAATAGGTTCTTTGCTTTTTGTTGTTGTTGTGGGTGAGGTGGAGTCTTGTAACTCCCTCTAAGTTCTTCTTCATCCTTCTTTAACTTAGATTTATACACCCTCCCCCCCCACACACACAAGATTTGGACAACATAATGAATCCTTAATTTTAATGATAAAATAAGCTATAAACTAGCAACAGTGCTTTAGATAACTCACCAGACCCGAGTGTTTTGGGCTATTCCTGAAGTTCTGTAGGTCAGAGATTGTTTATTATTATTACTTCTAACACTCCCCCCACCCCACCCCTTTGGCTGACAGGGAGACAATTGGCACACTTTGTGTTTCCTCTATGCCCACCTAAATTCTGAATCTAGAATTTTCTGCAACACCCTGCTGGTAATTGGAGAATTGGAACATTCTGAACTAGGCTACAATCTATGGAGATGTGAGTCAGCTCTCAGTATCCTGCCTCGATCTGGTGAAGCGTTCCTGTATTTGGAAGTTTTATTTCATGGATTGCGACTTGGATCTGTGGTGTTTTTTAATCAAAGGCAAATGGAGCACCCTAAAGGGAAAGGAGTAATCCAGGAAGCATAACTGTGTGAGCGAGAACATTCTGAGGCAAATGACAAAGGTCAATGTACCATTTAGTGTAACAGATTGCTAGCCTATTTTTCAGTGTATTTTTTCAGGAAAGAGCTGATCGAAAAAAAATAAAGTAAAAAAACAAATACCAAACCAGAGCACATTCCCACATAAAACTATGCAAGAATGGGAAGACCAGCAGCATGAGACTTCTACAGATATTGCCAACATCTAATAAAGTCTATTAATTAGGACAAAGAAACAAAAACCAAAAAGTAGAGAACAGAAACTTTAAGTACCGCAAGATGGACCAGAAGGAAAAAAAGTGAACAAATATACTCGGGAAATGATCCCAAAGAAATTTTCTTTAATTAAAAAAAATTTTTTGATGTTATTCATTTTTGAGACGCAGAGAGAGACAGAGCGTGAGCAGAAGGGGGCAGAGAGAGAGGGAGACACAGGATCCGAAGCAGGCTCCAGGCTCTGAGCTGTCGGCACAGAGCCCAATGCAGGGCTCAAACCCACAAACTGTGAGATCGTGATCTGAGCCAAAGTCAGATGCTTAACCGACTGAGCTACCCAGGCACCCTGATCTCAAAGAGATTCTTAAAGTAAGCACTCAAAGAGGATCTCAAGAAAGTCATTGGTTTCTAAACCACAAGACTAAGATCCAGCAGTCTTTCAAAGAGGAGAGGTACACAGGCAGAGATAAAGTCCTTGCAAGGAATCAGCTAATTTTGAGGCACAAAACTTCCCTATCATCAATTTTCATGTCTACTACTTCCTGAATGCCTCCCTTTCTCCCCCTCTTCCTTCTCCTCCTCCCTCTTATTTGCAGGGGTGCTCTTAACCTCTTAATTCCCCACCCCCACCCCCGAGTCTGCAGGATCAATTTTAAAAGTATGTGTTCAATACACATTATAATTGTTGAACTTTGATCTGAGGATTTCCCCGTTTGTGCCATAAAATACAACTCACTGCTATTGTGCTCCCCCTAATCACCACTGATGAGGGTCTTTGGGAGCCTGTGCTGTAGATGTCCTTGAATGTCCAAGGCATCTTGACATACCTTCATGTTAAAATGTGATTGCCTCATACAAATACAGTTTGCACAGTTTGTTAGTTTTAGCAGAATATATTGTTGCAAAACTAAGGTGATTATCAGGACTGCTACGCTCAGGGTATTTTTGTCTAAGGCACCTGCTCCCTGGATGATACATACTCACACAGTGTTTTGCAATTTTCAAGAAAAGAACAAGGTTTTCATGAAATAAATGGAACAGACTTGGTTGTATTTGGGAAGGAAATCAGAGTACCATTTGTGATTCTTTTAATAGGGAGGTACAGAAAATGCAAAGGATAATTCTTTGATATGGAATATGATCATTGCTTTTCTGAAATACAAATTTAGATCTGCTACGAGACCGTCTTGAGAAGTGGGAATAAATTTGTTAAGACTTGCTCCCTAATAAAAAAAAAATGTTTAAGAATGTGTTATCAACCCACTTTTGAAAAAGAAAACCTGAGCTAACTTAGTTCAAAAGTTATTGCATATTTTTATTAAAATATAACGAGCAAAGGAATGCATACATATATGCTGAAATTTTTATATTGTAATAATGACTAGGAGAAAGAACTGTTATGCCAAAGGAAAAAAAAAACTATTAAGATTAAAATATGGCTGTCAGAAATCTTATTCTAAGCTATCTGAAGAAATAATGAGTATCTCCAGGCGCAGACTCACGTAAACATTATTTCACCCTTGGCAGAGGGTATCTAGGATATTAATGGAGGATACCTACCTAATAGAATACAGAAGGCCTCACAGAAAAAAATCATATAGGGCACCTTTATACATTGTTTTAATTAAAAATCTTAACTGAAAATGTGCAGCAACATCTCATTATATTTAAAGATGGAAGCTTTACTCTGTTATATAGATGATAAATGTCATTCCAGATACTTTCTGTATGTCTAACAAAGGTAGTTTTTAAGCCGGCAAAGAGGACAGACAGAGCTTCAGGAAGTTAATCCCTGTTTATACCCATAAAATTTGTCTTCTCAGAGGTCTTATGAAATTTGAGAGAATTGGGGCCATGAAACATACACAGACACACACAAATACATACGGCATGAAAGTAACTTTGGAAAAAAATATGTTTAGAATTTTCAATGGGAAAAAAATCAAAACCCTACAAAAGGAAACAAGTTAAATTTTAATGAATTTATAGAAGTTATACTTCTTCTCTTCCCATGTCCTGTATGTGTGTCCACACAGCCCTATGCTTATGTATAATTATTTTGAACAGTATGTAAATATAAAATAACAACTCAAAGTTGACTTCCCTGATAATCACAGACCAGACTTCTCATTGTGATTCAAAGCCTGAACCTCTCTGCTTCCTATGTTACCAACTTCGAGTGATGTCTATTGATGCTTTTCTGTGAAAGATATAAAACTTATCTCACAATAGAACTTCTCAGAAGTATGTTCTGTTACATTGCCAACGATTGTGCCGTTATTTTTAGCTGTTTTATTCATTGTATCAATGACTTTAAATATTGTAAGTAAAATTGTCTTACCTTTTCTTCAATTTGAAACAAAGTCTCGTCTGTTCACATTATGGAAGATGAAGAAACCCATGCCTTTATTTTTCTTCCGCCGGTCTTTTCAGCGTTATCTTTCAGCCTCTGTACACTATATTTTTCTGTACTTTTAAGTTAACATTATTTATAATTATTGCACTTCAATCCTTTCCCAAAATGCTTTGACCAGTGGTAATGACATAACTCAAAAGCAAGGACTAGATTTTGTAATACAGGGGTTGCCTAAGGTACAGCCAGGGAGTGGATTAGGGCTGGATAGAAGAAATATGACATTATACCACTCAGCCTGTGTCACTTGATGGAAAATATCAATAATAAAAATGGATAGTCAGTGGGAGATAGAAAACAAAAATATATCGTCATAAGAGGTAAAAAAAAAGAGACATATTGCCATTAGTACAAAATACACATATAATTTTAGCTGTAGGTTATTTGCAGACTCCCTTTGTAAGCTGAAGGCTGTCCCCTTATATTTTCCACTTTGTTACTTTTTTAACAAACGGATGCTGAATTTTGAGGGTCATATGATTTTTTTCATTTTCAGTGTGTGTTGATCAGGTGAATTACATGAATTGGCTTTTTTTGGATGATAAACCAACATTGCATGTTTGGGATAAAACATGTGTTTTATATTGTTGTGTCTTGTTCATGTGTATTATCTTTTTCAATATATGGCTGTGTTTTGTTTACTAATATTTTGGTGAGGGTGTTTCTTTCCCTATTCATTAAGGGTATCGATGAGTAGTTTTCTCGATGTGCAGTATCTTGGTTGGTATGGTTTCAGGGTTACATCTAACTCACAAAACAACTTGAGAAATGTTACTTTCTCTTCTAATTTCTTAATCAGTTTGTGTAGAGTTAGTATTAATTCTTCCTTAAACATCTGGCAGAGTTCAATAGTGAAACTGTTTGGCCAGACGTTTTTTTTACTGTTTGGATTTTCTTTGAAACTTTTTTATCTTGAAATAAGTTTATGCTAATTGAAGAATTGAGAAGATAGTACAGAGCTCCTACAGACCCTCATTCAGCCTCTCCTTCAGTTAACATCTTACATATTTAGGGTTCAGTTCTCAACACTAAGAAATTGACTGCCGTGCACTACAATGAACTATACTACAAACTTTATTCAGATTCTACTTGGTTTTTCCCAATATCTTCTTTTGTTTGCTTCCACGATCCAATCCGGGATACACACATTCCTTCTGGATTTTGTGCTTCCTAAGTATTACACAGTCTGTGACAGTTCCTCAAACCTTTTTGTCTTTCTTGACCTTGGACAAGGTCACTCTCTTTGAATCTCTTAATTTTCACCAACTGGGAGTTCTCTGATGAGTTGGTGATTCACTTCAATCTCCAACCTCATTCCTCATGCCAGAGACTGGGGTTGGAACATAAAGTTCCAACCTCTAATCACATGGTTGGCTCCAGTGGAACTTTCCAAAAGGCACCTTATTAAAATAAAAAAGGACACTTTTTTTTTATTGCTTTTATCACTTAGGAAATTCCAAGACTTTTAGGATTTCTCTGCCAGAAACAAGGACAAAGACCAGACACATACATATATATATTTTTTATTATAAATCACAATATCACCTCCATATTATGAGTTTGTATGATTTTTACTGGTGGTTAGAATGATCTTATGAATATTTGAGAAAATGCTTCAGAGCCTCATTGTATCATATCAGAGGATACAGATAATAAATGTATCTTATTACTGATGACTTTAATCTTGATCAGTTAAAGTTGGGCCTTCCAAGTTTGCTCACTGTAAAATTACTGTTTTTCTGCTTCAATACTCTATTCCTTCAAAATGAGCCAGTAATTACAGCCCACACTCACCCTAAGAATTGGGGGATCAAACTTCACCTCTTTGAGGGAGAAGTCAGAGAAACTGGAGTAACATGTGTTAACAATCACAGAGATTAGTATTTTGGGGAGATACTTTGCGCATAAAAAAAAGATCTTCCACAATTATTCGCAGATGTTCTAGTAGCAATTTTCTGTTTTTCTTATTCCCTCTACATTTTTAAATTAGAATTTTTCTCAAAGGATGAGCTGGATTTTTTTCTCTGTTTTTTTGTCCTTATTATAGGCCTCTTTGGAAAAAAAAAAAAAACTCTTTTTCCACTTCCCTACTTTTTGGAACCTCAAGAAAATTCATTTTGCTTTTCCCTGCCTCTGTTTAGGGGTAATGATTTCTCCAAGGACCCGGGGCTGCTGTTAATGGAGAATGGTATTTAAAAGCCAGGATCAGCATTTGTTAGGTATCTTTTTGCTCCTGAGATGTTGTTTTTCTAAGCCCTCCAATCAGACAGTGCTATGAAATGTAAGTATGTAGACTAATCCATGTGTACACGTATATGTGTATTTATCTGTGTGTATGTATACCTATTTTCCTATGTGTGTATGAATGTATAATAGTATGTATATATAGTATGTATGCATACATGGTACATATTTGTGTATATACACACATTTAAAGATGAATTTATATCTCTGTCTCCAATCTAGCTTACAGGACTCGAATTGGGTAGTTTTTAATAATAAATATAACTTACTTACTATGTACCATATTATTAGATTTCCTATATCTTCCTGATTGAGTTTTGGTAATAATTGCTTTTCAAGAAGTCTTCCAGTAACTTAAACTTATCAGGTTTAATGACATAATGTTCTTCGTAATATTCCCTGTATTATCTTTCAATATCTGTAAAGTCTGAAATTATACCTTCTCTTTCATTTCTAGTATTGGAAATTTGTATTTTGTTTTTCTGATGCTTATAGCTAGAGGCTTATCACTTTTATTGATAATTTAAAGAAATATATTTAGTTCATTAATTATCTCTACTCTTTATCTGTTTTGTTTCATTGATTTCTGTCTGCTTGTGTTTAATTCAGTTTCTTCTATTGTGATTATCTGGTTGGAAGTAAAAATCATTGATTTGAGGCTCTCTTCTTTTCTAACGTAAACATTTATGCTATAAATTTCCCTCTAGAGACCGTGTTAGCTGCATCCCACACTTTTTAGTATATGATGCTTTCATTTTCATTCATACCAAAATGTTTTATAATTTTTCTTGTGCCATTCTCTTCTATTTGTGGATTATCTGGAAGCATGCCACTTTATTTCTACAGAGGTAGGCATCATGCAGATATACTTTTGATAATTATTTCTTGTATTTTTATTATTTTAAATATATTGAGTTTTGGTGTCTGGCCCACAATATGGTCTCTCTTGTTCACTCAGTCATGGATACTTAATAACATACATTTTCTATGTTTCTGTCTGTGAAGTTTCACTTAGCACAGTGCCTTTTGCCCCTCAGCTTTATTGAGGTATAATTGACAATAGAAGCTGTGTATACTTAAGGTGTGCAACATGATGTTGTAATTTGCATATGTATTGTGAAATGATAACAAAAATCAAGCTCATTAACATTTCCACCACTTCACACAGATATCATTCTTTTGTGTGACTGGGGAGAACCCTTAGGATCAACTATCCTACCAAGTTGCAAGTGTACAATTGTATATATTGACTGTAGTCTCTGTGCTGCACCTCAGGGATCTAGAATTTAGTCTTCCTGCATAACCGAAACTTTGTATCCTTTGACCAACATTTCATTATTTCCCCCCACTCATTCTTTCTGTTAGCAAGATCACTTGTGTCCTTTGTTCAAATTAGGTAAAGTATTCTTTTGGGAGGAAGTTCAATGCATAGGACATCGCCAGTGGAAGACAGATTAAATTTTATACCCCACTCACTGAGCAACTCTGCAGAGTTTACGAACAATAAAACTGGTTTATGGTCATCTCATAACCAGTCATCTATGTTCCCGATACTTTATTAAAATTTATTAAAATGTGAACAATCAGAATAGCACAGAGTAAAGAGCAAAGATGTCTTTAATTTACCCACAATTCAATGTGTTCAAAAGACTATGAGTAAACGGTAAAGATCTTTTATTGTTAATCGAAGAGTAATTGACATACAGTGTTATTTAGTTTTAGGAGTAAAACATGGCGATTCGACCATTCTCTACATTATGCAATGCTCAGCACAGTAAGTGTAGTTACCATCTGCCAGCAGACATAGTTGAATAAAGATCTTTAAACTCAAACTGTAGCCTTTTTAATTAGATGTAATCCGTGTTAACTGTTTTGTGAGTTTTATCCCAGACATTTTTTCTGTTCTACATCAATTAAAAAATAGTTACATAGATATCTCTTCTGTACCTTTATTTCTTATACTCTATCACATTACAAATAATTATTTATTCCTAAAATATTTATTGAATTCCTGTTGTGTGCCACTGTTATAGGAAATTAGAATATATCACTAAACACATGCACACACATACACATACACACATACAAACTTGTTCTTACCGAACTAACATTTTAGTGGTGAGATATGGACATAAACCCTAATATAAAAAAATTTAAATGTGTATAATTGTTATAATGTACAAAATGCTACAAAAATAAATCTGGGTATGTAGAAACACAGGACTAGGATATAGGTTTTGTTTTGAAATTGTAATTTACTTATTTTACAGATTATTTGGAATAATATTTTTTATTTTATTCAATTATGTTAATTTTTCAACTTAACTTTTTTGGGAGAATCCATATTAATTTTCTACCTCATATTTTACTTTGTTTGAAATTGTTTCTTTTGTTCTTTATATGAGAGCTTAAATAATTATTTTATATTTTTAGGTAATTTATATGAATTTAATCCATAATTTAATATTATGGATTTCTCTGACTGGCAGTTTAGCTAAATCCTATCAATATTCCTGATCAGTGTTCGTTTTGTTGTTTATCTTAAATAATTTGAATTCTTCATTAGCTAGAATCATGTTGGAATGCATTTTTAATATTTAAATGTAAAATGTGTTTATATATCTGTGTATGGTATTTTTTTGTCATAATCTGGTAATATTGCTTTGTGGTCAGTGATCGTGACTTGCACAAAATTTGTTTTGGAAAAGTAGAGAGTTTTCCTTAAAGATATATTCTGTTCAGAACTTCTTAGCTGTCTTTCAAACATTCCTTATCTTTTTACTATATTTTGTAATCCGTTGATTCCCAGGAGGTGTATGTTAGATTCATCTGTCATAGTACTATATTTGTTAAGATCATCTTATGTTTACTCGCTCAGTCTTGTGTACCTGGAGCTTGTGTTGTGATAAGAAAAATTCTCAGCTATTGTATCTTATTGGTGGATTGTAAACTTTATGATAAGAGGTATTACTTCTCCCCTTTGTATCAGTTGTATTGAATTCTGTTTTATTTGATGTTTCTATTAATACAGGTTTTTGTTTTTGTGTTTGCCTGTTCCATTCCTTCTCATCATTTGTCTTAAGAAATCCCCAAGGTGCTTTATTTAAACTAGTAATATCTTTTGGCGATTACTAATATGTTTGCCTTACTACGGGATGTCTGAAATCATCTTCTCCATTTAAGAGGTGTGTGGTTCTGAGAAACATGAACTTTTACATGCCCCAGCTTCTGCATGGGAAGTTATGAGAGTTAAATCATTTAACATAGGTAAAACTGTAATATTATTGTTTGGCAGGCTGAAAGCATTCAAAATCATGACTCATTTTTAATATTTGAAACATTTTATCATATTTTAATTGATCAACATTTCATCATTCAATATTTTAAAATATATTCACACTTAAAATGTCTATTTCTTTTGAAGTTACAACCAAATTTATAATACAGAAAAGAAAAGCCATCTTTACCTATCAGAGTGGCATTAGCTGTGTAGCCTTTGAAAAGGAAGGAACCCTGTCTTCCTTTCGCCTTTCTTCTCCAGAGGAAAGTTTTGGGCTGCAAGCACATAATCTAAAAGCATGCAGATACATTGCGAGGATTGTTCAAATAGTTTACACAAACTCCAAAGGGACTAGTCTTGTCAAGTGTAGAAGATGTCTCACCACAATTTTTTATAGGGAGAACTCTACTTCTTGTTTCTCAGAATTGTTAGATTTATGTTTAAAATAAGCCTGTCCTTAAACTAAGCCTTGGGATCTTGAACTTGGAGGTACATTGGAAGGAAGCTTGATCTCTGCTACTAGGCACTGAGGTTACACTCGAATAAATACCTTATGAGCACCTGTCACCCACCTCCGTAGCGCAGTGGCACCCATGGCTTTTCCATCTTCATTCCGTCTACAACGTCCAAAGGTACAAAGTCTTTCACTCACCACCGCCACTTTTTTTTTTTTAATTTAAACATTTTTATTCATTTTTTGAGAGACAGAGGCAGGGTTTTAGCTGGGGGTGGCAGAGAGAGAAGGAGACATAGAATCTGAAGCAGTCTCCAGGCTCTGAGCTGTCAGCACAGAGCCTGACAGGGGGTGGGTGTGTGTGTTGGGGGGGGGGTGGTTCAAAGCCACGAAATGTGAGATCATGACCTGAACCATAATCCGCCACTCAACTGATGGAGTCACCCAGGCGCCCCTCACCACTGCCAGTTTTAACTCCACGACTTAAACACTTAAAAATCTGGGGTGCATTTTAACAGTGTTATGCTTCTGGAAGTATGCCATTGAAACACACATCCAAAGAGAGTTTTTAAAATTAAAAAATTGGGGGTGCCTGAGTGGCTCAGGCAGTAAAGCCTCCGACTCTTGATTTCTTCTCAGGTCATGATCTCACGGTTGGTGGGAGCGATCCCAGCTCCCTGTCTGGCTCTGTGCTGACAGACTGGAGCCTGTTTGGGACCCCTTCTCTCTTTTGATGCTCCCCTGCTCATGCTCGTTCCCTCTGTCTCTCAAAAAAAAAAAAGTAATAAATTAAATTAAACATATGAGAACATGGTAGTCATATTAGTCTGAAATGTGTTTCTTCTTTCCTGAAAATATTTTGAAATTCTTCCAAATCAGTCTTCCTCCATTAAGAATCCATCACATTCTTTTAATGTTTTTAGTGGTTACATGGTATTCAATAATATTTAAATGTATCCTTTTACCACATTAGTTTCCATTTTTTTTATTATAATAACAATAGCACTTTAATTAATACACACATGGATTTCTCTTTTATTTCTGTAAGACAGACTCTTCAAAATGTAATTAGGACCCTAAAGGTGTATATATTCTTTGTCAAATTATTTTCTAAACTTGCTGTGGTAATTTATGTCCTCCAAGAGAATAACAAAATTCCTCTCTCCGTGAACTTTTCCAAGCACTCAAAGTATAAAGCTTCTATAGGAAGTCCTACGTCTGAGACAATGTTACTTAATAGAACTAGCTGGTTGTGTGATGTAAAGCCCATAAATGATTTTTCAATTAGATTTACTTCATCAATCATCTCTGAAAGCTATATATCACAGTCACTCATTATGTTGTGGTTTTATAACCTTATCTTTGTAGCTTAAGAGTTTTGCTTTATGTATTTCACTACTATTGTCTTTGGCTCATTAAGATTTATAGCTGATCTGGCTTTCTCAGAGTGTGGAGATTTGTTGAGCAAAAACACTCCTGGGATTTTCTTTAAAGGCTGCTGTCCCTTCGTTCCTATTTATTGGGTATTTGTTTTACCAACCTCACAAATTTATTTGCATTTGTCTGATGTATATTGGACTGCCCCATGACTTTTTCACTTTGCTTTATCATTGAGTTGATGCATGTGTGTGTGTGTGTGTGTGTGTGTGTGTGTGTGTGTGTTTAATGTTTATTTATTTATTTTGAGAAAGGGGTGGGGGGAGAGAATCCTAAGCAGGCTCCTTCCTGTCAGTGCGAAGCCCAACACAGGGGTCAGTCCTCACAAACCACGAGATCGTGACCTGAGCTGAAATCAAGAGTCAGATGCTTACCTGACTGAGCCACCCAGGCACCCTTGAGTGGTTGTATTTTTATTATGAAGCGTATAGCTGATATTTTTTCTTTAATCTAACTTAAGGATTCATCATTTGACAGGCAAATTCAATCCAGCTTTTATGTTGGGTTTTATTCCTTGACTTTTATGTTATCACTGAATAAGTTCTTCCTTTACCTCAGCCCCACTGTTCAGGCCAGGAAGCAATGCATACCCCAAGCTGCATCACCACTAAGTATGATACTTGTCATAAAAATCCTGTGTGTCTTTGCTCAGATTTTTCTAGGTAGTGACCAGAATTCACCATATAATACGTGCGTCCTCCAGTTACCTGCAGATCAATCTTTCTTGTAGATCCTTTATCACTTAAACTCTCTGTATGCGTTGCCTTATCTTTTGCCATCCATTTCCCTATCCTTTCCAAGCAAACTGTCTGCCGTCCATCTTGAATTCCCTCTTTGTTTGACGAAACTGTGTCTCCACCCTTTTGTGAAAATATCACTTGTACCTACTTTGTCGAAGAGGTGTCTTGATATTGTCGACGTGAACCCATGCATATTGCTGCCAGCTCAAACAGAGCGTGTCTCCATCATACTCCGCCTACTTTAAGGACAGAAGTTGGAGCATGAGACTAAAACTTCCTGCTCTTTTGCAGCTTTTATTATGCAACCATATAATCTTCTTTCTATCTCAAATCTATCACCTACAGAATCCCCTTTATTTTCACACTTTATGGATAATTTGAATACTGACCTTGTCTTCCTATCCACTCCGATTTCCGTCAAGACTTTGAAAGTATCAGAACCCATTGTATGATCCATTTAACACCTTAGCCTCAGTTTTTGACATTTTCCCCCTTGCTTCGTTAATTTATTCTCACAGTCATGGCTTAGGTTACAGCTCACTTTCACATAACTATAACTTGGGGATATGTTAGGTAAGATAAATGTAGACAAAATATGTCTAAGACCAAAGGACGTGGTAGGAAGTGTGGCAAGCAGAAGACAAAAGAATAAAATAATTAAAATTCAGAATTTGTATAGGTTTGTTTACCCAAAATAAATAAAGCAAGTCTTCACGTTGCTGTCATCCTTTACGTAATTAGTTTGGATCTTTTGGTGAAGAAAAATGACTTCTGAAAACACCTATTACAAATATCTTATACATCAAACTCTGCCTCCTATTTTTGCAGTCTCCTAGTTCTTGCATACTTACTTGTGTAATTATTGGATTTCAGTGGGCCTTCCAATGAATTTACTGCCCCGATCCCACTCCCCACACTTTCCTTCTAATCTCATTTGCCTCTAGTTTAAACTCACTTGTATAGTGTAGTTGCCATGGTCCACTTTTAACTTGCTTCCTTCAAAATATATATAATCCCTGTCTGTGTCTTTTTCTCCATCCTAAATAACTGGGAACACTTCAGGGCAGTTGATCATATTTTCCCTTTTCTGTGTTTTCTCTAAAAAAAAATTGAAGGTTCCACGCAGGTTCTGCTTTAAGATGAACTGTACAAACCTCAGATGGCCATACCCCACCCCAGCAGTTTTAATTAGATGACCTAGTAAGTTATGTTTTGATATTCTGGGGTAATAGTATTAAATTTTCTCTTCTCTCCTCAAACCTTCTACTTTTCCAAAACAATTGTGTGCAAGTATCATTCAATTTACTACCAGGAAAGCATTTTGGGGGCGCTTGGGTGACTCAATCAGTTTAGCGTCCAACACTTGGTTTTGGCTCAGGTCATGATCTCATGGTTTGTGAGTTCACACCCTGTCTTGGGCTCTGCACTGACAGTGCAGACCCTGCATGGGATTCTCTCTCTCTCTCTCTCTCTCTCTCACTCTTTTCCCTTCCTTTCCTTGTGCTCTCTCTCTCCCTCAAGGTAAATAAACTCTTTGTTTTTTTTTTTTTTTAAAGGAAAGCATTTTTCCTGGTCTTGTAAATACGATGATTCCTTCCATACACCTTCTTTCCACCTCATTATCAATGTTCTATTCTAGCAGATAATACATAACCACCTTTTTCAATCTTATTCTTCTCCACACATTCCCTTCTCTGGCAAGAGAATTACCAACCATCTTCCTGTCCAATGCCAACAACTAGGACTCATATATAATTGTGATCATTCTCTCACATCCCAAATACAATCTCAGCAAGTCTTGTAAAATTATTAAAAATTACTGTAAATATAGTCAATATCTCAACTCTTCCATTACTATCTACCTAGTTCGAGACATTGTCTTTTCTCATTGGAGAACTTCTTGTTCTAACTTGTAGTTAGAAATTCTAGTAACTTGTAGTTACCAGTTCTAACTAAAACTCCCTATCCACTCTTACCTCCTACAATCTAATGCCAACAACACAGATGGAGTAGCATCTTAAAAAAATAAGTGACATAGGGGCTCCTGGGTGGCTGAGTTGGTTAAGCGTCCAACTTCGGCTGAAGTCATGATCTCATGGTCTGTGAGTTCGAGCCCCGCGTCGGGCTCTGTGCTGACAGCTCAGAGC
Source organism: Panthera uncia (assembly GCF_023721935.1). Taxonomy (NCBI): domain Eukaryota; kingdom Metazoa; phylum Chordata; class Mammalia; order Carnivora; family Felidae; genus Panthera; species Panthera uncia. The sequence continues at coordinate 137,981,815 of NW_026057577.1, read as the reverse complement.
CTGGAACCTGCTTCAGATTCTGTGTCGCTCTCTCTCTCTGACCCTCCCCCATTCATGCTCTGTCTCTCTCTGTCTCAAAAATAAATAAACGTTAAAAAAAATAAAAAAAAAAGATAAGTGACAATATAACATTCTCAGGTTTTAAAACTTGCCAAAGATTTCTCATCTTAGTGAGGATAACTTTTCAATTTCTTTCTATTTTCTAACAGATTCTACAGGTTTTAGCCACTGTTACCTTTCTGATATCATCTCCTGCTATGTTTAACTTCATTTTTTATATTCTAGCAATCTTTTCGCTATGTTTTGATTATGCACACAAATTCAATAATCCCAGGAAATCAAACAAAAGTTCAAATTTATTGCTTGTTTTTTTTTTCTTGAACGTGTTCTTCCTAGTTTTTTTTTTACAGATACTTACTCCCCATGATTTTGGTTTTAGATCAAATACTCCATTATTAATGAGACCTTTCAAAACTATTCAAGCTAAAGCAACATCCTCCCTCTACCTTAGGAATTGTCTATCACCTTGCAATATTTTATTTTGCTCCATGGCACTTTTAAAATTTTAATGATTTTTATTTGTGAATAAACTGTGCCTCCTCTTAAAAATATGCTCTCTGATGTCAGGGACTTGTCATCTCAGTATCCTCAGAGCTTGAAATGCATAATAGAAAAAAAAATAATAAATATTAATCTCATTTGCATGAAAGCATGCTATCAATTAACAGGCAACCCATAAAATGAAAAAAGAAAATATCTAATAAGCCAAGCGCCACAGATATGGTCAATAGAATATGAGAAAATCTGTCCTGGAAGGTGGAGAAATAGTTACTTGCTTTCCCAAGAGCAAACCAGGAGAGGCGTCTCTGTGAGACTGTGCTACACTTTGGGATGCCACTGCCCATCTGTAGACACAGAGCAGTTTACCTGTCGAAATTATTTGGGCAAAGAGCTGTAAATAATTCAAGTCTCAATGTTTGAGCCACTAATTTGCCACGCTATAGACCCTCTCCTTCCAGGAATCTGTTTCCGAATAGTGTTTCCGTTAATGCTTAATCTTCTTTTAATTTTCTTTATAGTTAAGCTTCTTTTACTTGGTTTTTATGTTACCCCAGCCAAAAGCATCATAACAATCATGAACTCTCTTATCTGCTCTCCTTCACAATAAAACTTTTCAAAACAACTGCACCTGCTCTCTTGTCTCTAATTTCTTACTTTAGTTCACTTTTAGTACACAGCAATCTTGTTACCGCCTCACTACTCCAGAAATCTACATATTGTGTTGTCATTAATGACCTCTATGTTATGAAGTTCAATGAAGAACGTTGTATTCTCATTACTTTACAAATTCCAGAACTTCCAACTGCGGATGGCTATCTTCTCCTTCCTTGCCTTCTTGATTTCCTTGGGAATTCCATGAGCATTTAATCTCAGTTTCCTGTTCTGGATATTTCTTCTCTTTAAATTTAGGAGTGCCCTTACGGCCAGTTTCTGCACCTTTAAAAAAGCTTCTAACTCTCCCCTTTTGTCCCTTCCCATGACTTTAAATAATATATTTTTTGCTTGACTTCAAATACATATCTGAAATCTCTCCTGGGAAATCTGCCTACTTGGCAGGTCAATTTGGATGTTTAATAGGATCACAAATTTAGTAAATCTAAATCTGAACTCTTTATTTCACCCTCTTGAACCACATTGCTTCTTGTGCCTGTTTCCAGTAAAAGGCACTGCCATAGGTGGGTTATAAGGAAGAAAGAAAGAAGGAAAGTAAGAAACCAAGAAAATGCAAGAAAGGAAAGAAAGGAAGGAAGGAAAGAAGGGAGGGAGGAAGGAAGGAAGGAAGGAAGGAAGGAAGGAAGGAAGAAAACAGTGAGTTATTGACCATGTTTGATATAAACACCCTAATTTTCAATTTTATAGTAAGTCTTGCCAATGTCAGGCCATTATCACAGGTGTCTCCTCTGCTTTGGTCCATCTTTTCTGGTGACATCTTGTTTCAATCTCCCATAATCTTTTACCTGAAAAATGAACGCCATGATGATTCTGGGTATGACTGATTTGACTGGAAGTTGAATTGTGAATTACTCAGGGTGTAAATCCGAGAGCTACTCCGTCCCCAGCGGTGTCCACTCTAGAAAGAGTTCCTCACACTTGTGTGACTTTTACCGCCAGGATCACTACCAGGTTTTCACAGTGAAGATTGGAGGAAAAGCCCCCATGCTGCCCCCCAGAAGAAGGGAAAAGCAGGTATTCTGAAATATGCCCAAAGTATTCTCTCCCTAGCAAGGTCTACCCTAAAGAGAAGCTATTTATCAGAGCCTGACCAAACAGATTTCATCAAAGGGGCACCTGAGTCGCTCAGTTAAGCATTTGACCCTTGGTTTTGTCTCGGGTCATGATCTCACATGAGTTCAAGACCCCCATTGGGTTCTGCGCTGACATTGTGGACCCTGCTTGAGATTCTCTCTCTCAACTCTCTCTCTGTCCCTGCCCCACTTGCACTGTTTCTCAAAATAAATAAATCTAAGAAAAAAATAAAGGTTTGTCAGAACCTGACCAGCTTGGGTGAGCAAGTACTCCCCCCACCCCCCACCCCTGCTAGCCATCCTATCCCACCTAAGCAGAGGCAGGGGGATGGAGTAATGAGAAGCACTTTGGAAGTTCACAACTCAGAAGTAGGGCTCACTGAGACAGAAACCTACTTACGATACTAGAGAATGTTTCCCCTCCCAACATATCTTCTAACCATATCCCCCAAAAACTATTAACCAGAGTTCCTTTTACCCAGTACATCATGTAGAGTTATCAGGAATAAATAACAATGCATACTAACAGACAAAATCATAGTTCGAAGAGACAGAGTAATCTTCAGAATCACACTAAAATATGGCAAGGATGTGGGGTTATCAGACCCAGGAATTTAATAACCAGGTTTAATATGTTAAGTACTATAATGGAAAATCAGACAACATGCAAGAACATATGTGTGATGCAATTAAAGAAATGGAAATTTTAGATAGCATCACAAAGAAATGAGTGAAATAAAAAAAACTGTAAGAGAAATAAAAAATGTGTTCTGATGGGCTCACTATTACACTGGGCATTGTAGAGGGAGAAGTCTGAGTTTCAGGTTATGCTAATAGAAGTTTCCAAACTAAAAAGCAAAGAGAAAAAAAAGAAAAGAAAAGAAAAACAGAAAAAAAAAAGGAAGACAGAAACAGGACATCAAGAACAAGGCATGGGGCAAGGACAGAAGATGTAATACATGATAATACCAATGCCAGAAGGAGAAAAGAGGAATGAACATATGTTTTGAAGCAATAAGGACCAAGAATTTAAAAAATTCATGGCACCAATGAAAAACCGGAGATTGTCAGAATGGGTAGAAAAATAAGACGCAACAACATGTTGTCTACAATAAACCCACTTTAAATATGAAGACTAAAAATAAACGGATGAAGGGCTACCTAGGTGGATCAGTTGGTTAAGCGTCGACTCTTGATTTCAGCTCAGGGCATGATCTTACGGTTCGTGGGTTTCAGCCCCACATCAGGCTCTGCACCAACAATGCTGAGGAGTCTGCCTGGGCTTCTCTCTCTCCCTCTCTCTCTGCCCCACCCCTGCTTGTGCACATGCTCTCTCTCCTTGAAAATAAATAAATAAGCTCAAAAGATAAATAAAAGGTTAATGAATAGAGAAGGGTACATCACACTAACACTAAATGAAAAGAAAGCTGGAATCACTATACTCATTTCAGACAGAGCAGGCTTCAGAGCAAGGAAAATTTTCAGGGAAAAGAAGGTATTACATAAGAAGGAGACACAGCAACCCACAATGTGTATGTGCCTGACAACAGAGAACCAAAATCTGTATGTGCCTGTGTGTGTATTTAAGGATTCCTGTTAACAGTATTAGACTAAAAAGACACAGAAATAGTTATTACAGGGGCGCCTGGGTGGCTCAGTCAGTTAAGCGTCCGACCTCAGCTCAGGTCACAATCTCACGTTCCGTGAGTTCGAGCCCTGCGTGGGGCTCTGGGCTGATGGCTCAGAGCCTGGAGCCTGCTTCCGGTTCTGTGTCTCCCTCTCTCTCTGCCCCTCCCCCGTTCATGCTCTGTCTCTCTCTGTCTCAAAAAAAAAAAAAAAAAAAGAAAAAAAGAAAAAAAGAAATAGATATTACATATTATCTCACATACAAGTGAATATAAACGCTTAAGATGCATTTAATAAGTTTAAGAATATACACCTTCAACAAATTATGAACAAGGGGACTCTCTCTTAACATCATATAAAATACTAATCTGTAACCAATATCTCACAATCTGAATGCAGAAACAGATATGCCTATTAAAATCAGAATTCACAAGGATTTAATAATTCTCTGATTTTTGAACAAGTTCAATCAGAACTTAACACAAAATAATAGGAACAAATATTTTGTGGGAAAATGGATGGTTGAAAATACCAATTAAATTAAACATTTTTTAAAAGACTGTGCAGGACCCCCCCCCCCCAATCAAAACAAAACAAAACAAAAACAAAAGAACTGTATAACTTTACTTAGGATTTGAGTAAACATGCAAATAAACGCCATTTTCCTTAAAGGGAGAATTCAATAAAAAAACCTATTTTTTTTTTTGTAGCAGACTTCGGTTCACAGCAAAATTAAAAGGAATATTTCCTATCTATTTCCTATATATTCTATGTATTTATCTTATATGTTCTATGCATTTAATATATATTCTATATATTATCTATTCTTAGATGTTTCCTATATATTCTTTGCGTTCACATATGCATGATCTCCCCCACCACCAATGTCCCTCACCAGAGCGGTGTATTTATTCCAACTGGTGAACCTATATTGAGGCATCGTTATCACCCAAAGTCCACGGTTTACATTAGGAATCACTCTTGGTGAGGTACAGTCTGGGGGTCTGGATTTGTGTATAACGACCTGTGTTTATCATTATGGTGCCAAACTGGATAGTTTCACTGTCCTAAAAGACCTCTTGCTCTATCTATCCATCCCTCCCCTAATTGCTGGCAACCACTGATTTTTTATTGGCTCCATTAGTTTTGTCACCGCAAGAATATTATACGGGTGGAATAATAGAGTATAGCCTTTTCCAATTGGCTTCTTTCTTCTAGTAAATGTATATAAGGGTCCTGAATGTCTTTTCATGGCTTGATATTTCATTTCTTTTTAGCACTAAAGAATACTCACTCATTGGATGTACAACAGTTTATTTAGCTATTCACCTACTGAAGGGCATTTTGGTGGCTTCTGAGTTTGGCAATTATGAATAAAGCTTCTATAAACATCCGTGCACAAAATTTTTGCGTGGACATAAGTTTTCAAATGCTTTGAGTATATACCAAGGAGTGGAATTGCTGGGTCACACGGTAAGAGAATCGTTTTGTAGGAAACCTCCAAATTGTATTCCAAAGTGGCTGTTCGGTTTTGCGTTTTCACCAGCAGTGAATAAGGTATCACCAGCATTCGGTGTTGTCAGTGCTCTGGATTTTGGCCATTCTCATAGTGTGTGGCATTATCGAAGTGTTATTTTGATTTGTGCCTACTTGATGATACATGATGTAGGGCATATTTCATATGCCTTTCACCATCCGAAGATCTTCTTTGGTGAAGCATCTGTGAGAGTCTTTGGCTCATTTTTTAAATCAGGTTATTTGTTTCTTACTGTTGAATTTTAAGAGTTCTTGGTATAATTTGGATAACAGTCTTCTATCAGGTGTGTCTTTTGCAAATATTTTCTCCCAAGCTGTGGCTTGTCTTCTCATTCTCTTGACATTGCCTTTCACAGAGCAGAAATTTTTAATTGTAGTCAAATCCAGCTTATCAATTCTTTCATGGACTGTGCTTCTGGTGTGTGTATAAAGTCATCACCATATCCAAGGTCATGGACATTTTATCCCATGTATTTTCTAGGAATTTTGTAGTTTTGAAGTTTACCTTTAGTTCTATGATCCATTTTGAGTTTATTTTTGTGAGGGAGAATTCAATTTTAATTATTTATTTTATTTTATTTTATTTTATTTTATTTTTACATTTTGTAATTTTGTTATTTTTGAGAGAAAGAGAGAAAGACAGCGAATGAGTAGGGAAGGGTCAGAGGGAGAGGGAGACAGAGAATCCAAAGCAGGCTCCAGGCTCTGAGTTGTCAGCACAGAGCCTCATGTGGGGCTTGAACTCATGAACTGTAAGATCGTGACCTGAGTCAAAGTTGGACGCTTGACCGACTGAGCCACCCATGTGTCCCTAATTTAAAATATTCCATTCCCCTTCAAAAATTATTGATAAATTTCAGAACGTTTCAACAAAATATCTTTGGAAATTTTAATAGATTGACATAAGAATCCTTTTTCTTTCTTTGGGAAAATACTCATAAAGTAACACTTTTTGTAGTTTGAAAATGAAGAATGGTGAGAACCCAATGCCTTTTTTGATTGTATAACAGAAATATTATGTTTGAAATAGATATGATAACAAATAAGTAAAACGAAGGACTATGTCAGGAGAACACAGAAAGAAAAAAATTGAAGCATTTAGAAAACAATAAGTATATTGTAGAGAATAATGTGAAGTTGATGTTTAAATTTTTTTTTTTAACGTTTATTTATTTTTGGGACAGAGAGAGACAGAGCATGAACGGGGGAGGGGCAGAGAGAGAGGGAGACACAGAATTGGAAGCAGGCTCCAGGCTCTGAGCCATCAGCCCAGAGCCCCACGCGGGGCTCGAACTCACGAACCGCGAGATCGTGACCCGAGCTGAAGTCGGACGCTCAACCGACTGAGCCACCCAGGCGCCCCAGAAGTTGATGTTTAACAAGTAAGCCAAATACAATTGCTGAATACCTGAAGAATATGGCTGAATAATTAGTTGATAACGTAACGTCATTGAAATTAACCACAACATGTCCAACTGAAAATGAATGTTGCAGTGCTGTTTTCCCTTTCTTGGGGATGATATGGTTACTCATCCCTGCTCTTCAAAAATGTCTACTCCATATCCCTTTCTGTAGTAGTGCTTCCACCCCTTCAAATTTTACTCTTTTAACTTATTTCTTTAACGAATAATCTTACTGGCTACATGATATTCTTTAACGAATAATCTTACTGGCTACATGATGTCTCCACGCCTAGCACTACTTTAATGTGCAGCCTGACTCACAAAATTTGCAGGCCTTTTTTGATTTGTTAAAAAAAAAATCTGTCAAGAATGACATGGTGTGTCCAGCTTACATTAGGTGGCATCCTGTGATAGAGCTATGACCCTCTAAACTAATTCTTCAGGGTTTATTGATATAGAACAAAGAGTTCTCAAAGAGACTGCTGTTAAGAAATATGGCCAGTGCTGTTCATCTCCTAAAACAATGTCCCAACTTCTCTTTTACCTTAGTGACCAAATTCTAATTGTGAGGGGTGGAGAGCACTGAAAATAAACTCATCTTTCTAAAGATTCTTTGGAGATAGCTACAGGCACATGAAACATTTCTGACAAAAGTAAACAGAAGTTTACTGGATGGTCCTCCTAGGAAGATTTTTTTTTTTTCGGATCAAAAATATGGCAAAGAATAAAGCTAGAAACCTCAATCCTTGATGATTTCTTGAGCAACTATATTTTATTGGAACCACCCATCTCTTCACTTCTATTTATAGTAAATCTCATTTGCATAAGCAAACTGCAAACTATATTTACACTTGATACATGTAGTCACATGCACATCTAACTAATATAACATACTTTGAACATATCTACTACACTTCATATCTTTCCCACCTGAAACATGTAACTTTATGTTTGTGCATATAGTCCCCAAAGGCTTTGTCTATATTGACCAACTCTAGCATATGTAATCACTACAACAGTCAAACTTTCTGAAAGAGAGGTAACACCTGTCTTATCCCCCTACTAAATGTGGATTTGATGTCATGGGGTCATTTCTTTCAGATTTCACAGTAATAATGAGAGAGCGGCTTATAATCAGTATTAGGTGTATATAATTCTCATCTTACTATCTATTGATTAAATGATGTTGATATGTACTATGTCTAACAATAATTAACTGTATTACTATAGAACTACAGTGATAACAGACAAACACACAGACACAAAATGAAACAAAGAAACGATATATAGAATTCTCCAAAATACAACTATATTTCAATTTCAGTAACCAAACATATCAGAGCTTCTGCTTCCTCTGAGCTAAGAACTTACAAATGCAAGATAGCCTTTGAGGAAAGCCACTTGTGGATTGTCAGGTAATTGTGAATTACCACCCTAGAACATCAGTTTTCATACACTTACCAGTTAATGAGCTGATTTCCATATTCAGAATTGCTGCTTTGACTATTAACGGCTGCTACGGAGATATCTCTTCTCAACAATCTCAACAAATCAGGGATTCACTTGCGTGGAAATAATGTGATATACCAGGACATCTTAAGCAAAGTACTGCTGACTTTCTTTTTGGAGGGACAAGATTTTGTGCTGTAGATGTTTGAATAAGCAGAGATATGCGCCCGTTCAGTAGGTCATGGGGTCTTCTGGCAATATGGCCTTCTTGAAGCTTCAGTGAGATTTCTATCAGAATCCTGCTTGGCAACAAATTTTAAACCAAGAAGGGGTATGGTTCTGCAGTATCCCATTTCCTTGTTTGATTCTTGACAGACTGCCTGTTCTAAACAGCTGTATCTGGCACAGAAGGGAAATGACTGATGGGCTTCTATTGCTTGGAAACAATATGGCACAGGACTCCATCTTCCTGCGCTGTTACTCGCTTAATGGTCCTCACATCAGGCTCCTATTTAGAAACTAATGGCAGAGACTGGATGCAAGGAACATTTGCGTATCACCCCCATTCCCTAACCTCCCTTAGCTCGAGAATGAGAGTGAACATCACTGGGTCAGAATGCGCTAAGAGGTGGAAAGTTGGGTCTAGAAGAAATACCCAATAAGGACCCATGATGCCAGAATCTCTTATATCTCCCTTACATTTCCATTCCCATTGCCAACTTCTTTGTCTTTGAAAAGATCTGTGCATTTATGTCTCAAAAAGCTAGTGCAACACAGATTTTGACTATCAGTCAAAAAATACCTAGCTAATTCTCACATTTAAAACCTGGTAATTGTTCTTCAATAGTTTCACTTTCTGCTTCAGACAAATGGAATTTCATAATTTTGCATAATTATCGACTTTTACCAATGGGCATTTAGCCAGGGATTCAGGAATTTGTGTTCTTTTGAAGTCTAGTATAAATGACACACACACACACACACACACACACACATATATATACATATATATATATACACATATGTACACACACATATATATGTATGTACACACATATATATATACACATATATATATACATATATACACACACACACACATATATATATATATATATATATATATATACACTCTCATAGCTTCTTATCATTGGCTACAAATGTCACCAATTTCTCACCTTTACTGGTAAAGGGGTATAAATTAATGGAAGTGATTTATTATGAAGCTCTGTTCTCACTACAAGACATAGAATGGAGTCTTTGCAAACCAGTTTGGTTTTTTACTATTTTTCACTATGCTCACTTCATTATGATTCATTATTTACATTTATTTTCATTTCATCCAAGGCTCATTGAATCATGTTCATCACTAGCCACTCTACAGAAAACCTTTATGTAAATTTTTAAATTTACTAAACTTTCCCAGTAGTAGGACAGAGATCTATAGCACAGAGTACAATATTTATTCCCCATTTTCTGTGGGCAGATTCCCTTGGACAGAGCACACACTGTATAGCTGCATGTGGTCGCCACGACTATAGCTACAAAACAGAGCACTGCACAGACATTTTCAAATTTAAAATAAGAATTAATAAAAAGGTAAAGGGACAGTTTATAGAAATGAGATGCAGGAATAAAAGATAGATCTTGGGGAAACATAAATGTCAGGAAATCACTATCTTTATCTTCCTGCATAGCTAGGTGATCTCTAGACAATGCTTTTCTTTGTCTTCCTTGAAAAATACCACGAATTTTGGTTTGTTGTTTCCTCATGGGGTCTCTTCCACTTTTCTACTTTTGTTTATTCTAATTTTGCCTTTTCTAAGGCTTTGAATGGACAGTGTATCCACGTTGGGTTCTACAGGACAGGAAATTTATGCCAAAGACATCTAGCTCTACATTATATAATTACTGTGTTTGTTCATTAAGAGCTGATAGCAAGGGTGAACTTCAGCAAAAGGAACGTGGTTGGACAAGCATGCCGAGCACGATGACTTTCACTAGGTAAAACTAAGCTGTTCAGAATATACATATACTAACCTAAGCTGAAGAGCAAATAAAAGCAGGTGACATAATTACCATCTAAAGAACAACTAAAAGTTTAATATCCTTAAAATATTCAAAGGTCTTCTCAATCAATGAGAAGAGTCACAGACGACATATAACAGGTCCCAAAAATATGCAGAGACAAATCAGCGAAGATTTTTTCAGCTGATTAAGTATGTGGCTTCACTGATAATGACACGAGTTATATGAGACCAGAGGGAAAAGATAAGTTTTTCCCAAAAAATGGGTTTGGGGAAACTGGATACTTAATTATAAAATAAATAGAGATAACTTTGCTTTTTTTTATATATCAGGTAATTCCCAACCATATCAGAGTTTTAAATGTAGAATGTAAACTCTATTACACAGAAAACACAGATGATAGTTTTAAATGTACAAACTTTTATAATCAAGACATATATCTTATAGGGAAAAAATGAAAAGATGGGTAAAGTTTGTTATATAAAATAAACATTTTCCTAAATAGGCCAACCACAATTTTTTAATCCATGTTGGAAGAAAAATATTATATATACATGACATAAAACAATTTTCTTAACTCTAAAAACCTTAGTGATCAATGAGAGAAACTATTCAGGAAAGATGGATTAATTATGTCAATAGAAAATAGGTAGTAAAGAAATATAAATGACAACCATATGAAAGCATGTTCTATCTTACTAATGATGCAAAAATGCCAAATAAAACACCTCTTATATATTGAATTTGTAATTATTACAAATGATGATAATACATATTGTTAGTTAAAGCATGAGACAATATTTCTTCTTAAACACTTCTGGGGAGAACTGAATACCCAATGTAAGTTCTATCTCCAGTCATTATGGAGTAACTCGTATCAGACTGGTCCTCTTTCTAAACCAAAAGAAAACTAAGCAAAACATAAGAAAGAATTTTTTTCCAGATATTAAATTTAGGCAATGCATGGTTCTGATCACATAGAGAAAGAAGGTAAATGAGGTGACTGTATATTTGTGTATTAGTTTCCTGGGTTCTGTAATAAAGGACCACAGGGTAGCTTCAACCAATAGTGAATTCTTCCTTCAGGGTTTTGGAAGCCAGAAATAAACAATCAAAGTGCAGGCTATGCTCCCTTTGAAGTTTCCAGGAAATAACTCTTCCTTGCCTCTTCTTACCTTCTTGTACTCTCAGGTATTCCTAAATTCCTTTGGTCTTTGGTTTGTAACAGCATGACTTCACTTTCTATCTCCAATTTCTCTTTGTGTGTCTGTGTCTCTCTCTGTCTTCTCTGATGAAGTCACTGGTCATACTGGATTTAAGGACAACTTTAATCCAGTATGACATAATATTAACTCATTACATCTGCAAAGACCCCATTTTCAAATAGAGTCACTATCTGATCTGCAAAGACCCCATTTTCAAATAGAGTCACATTCTGAGGATTCAGGTTGTTAATTTGAATCCCTAACCCTCAGTATGGCTGTATTTAGAGATAGGACCTTTATGGAGGTAATAACGGTTTTAAACAAGGTCATAGAGTTGGGACCCCGATAATAGAATTATTATAAGAAAGGACCCTTTTTTTTTTTTGACAGCTGTATGTCAGGAAGGGATGCCTCATCAGAAAATGAACCAGCTAGCACCTTGATCTAGGACTTCCTAGTCTCCTAGAACTATCAGAAATATATACATATATATATATTATGTATATATATATATATATATACACACACATATTTTATATATATATTATATATAATATATATATTATATATATATAATATATATATAATATATATATATATATGAATTTAAGCCACCTGGCCTATAATATTTTGTTATAGAAACCTGAGCAGACTAAGACAATGGTGGGTATGAAGTTTGGGGAGACGCTACTCATCCAATACAGCTTGTTTGGCTTTGTGCCTGAATATGTTTTCCAGAACTGAGCACAAGTGGTGGGGAAAATATGCAAACAGAGCACAGTGATTCCCCTGAGTTAAAAAAAGAGAAAGAGATCAGAATTTAGAAACACTATAGTATCTCTCTGCATTTGATGACGGAATCCTAGAAAGGGGGAATTTATATGGAGAAAGAGTTGCCCATATCTGGACTGGTGGCCTTAAGTCATTGTCTGAATTTTAAGCTTCATAGGCATAGGATAAATTCCATTAGGCCAGGAAAATTATAATTACCCAGGAGTTATAAGATGAAGTATTATCAGATTGTACATAGGGCTGGGAAACAGTCAAGTACCCAGAACCACAATGGAGAGATGTCTGTGAGCACCTTAGGCATCTAGCAGAATGGCATGAAAGGAGTCATACCTGAGTCATGGGTGCAAACACACCAAACAGTAAAATCTACTTTAAACTTATCCTTCCAAAAATTAAAAGCCAAGTCCTGAAAAGACCACAGGTAAATGGGCTTCCTGCTAAAATTAAATTTAAACCTTTTTTTAAACGAAATATACCAAATCTAGTTGCTCAATAGTGAAGAATTCACGATGTCCAGGAACAGAAATACCTAGTTAACGGGAAAGAATAAGAAATGACAGAGATAATGGAATGAATAGATAAGGACGTTAGACCATCTATTATGAATATGCATAATATTTAAAATAAAACTTGGCCATAATGAGGTGAGTACTGAAGTAAAAAATAATGAAGTGGAAATTACGGAGCTAAAACATATAGTATTCCAAATCAAAATTTCACTGGATAAACTCATTGACATACTAGACAATACAAGGAAATTTGTCAATTAATTTTGAAAACATCCAATAAAAAATATAAAAAGCAAAACTGAATAATAATTTTTAAAAAGGATGAAAAGTATAGAATACAATATTCGATCTAAAATCAGGTAATTGGGATATCAAATATCACTATCAAAATGGGGTTATAAGGTATATTTAAAGCAAACATGTTTGTCAATTTCCAAATGTAATCCAAAAAGTTTGACATATCTTAGGGTGGGGCAGGGAAAGTAAGAAAGGCACTCCTTAATTAAATTGCTGAAAACCAATGATAAAAAACACATTACGTGCAATTAGAGAAAAAAGACAAATCACAGGCATAAAAGAATAAGAAAGTTCATTGATATCATATCCAAAACAATGAGAGTCAAAGGACAGCAGAATATCTTTAAAGCACTGAAAAATTATCCCATCAACTAGAATTCTATATCCAATTACAACATCTTTTTTTTTTAAATGAGGTAAATTAGGGGCACCTGGATGGCTGAGTCAGTAGACCACGTGATAATCTCAGGGTTGTGAGTTCAGACCCTATTTTGGGTGTGGAGCCTACTTAATAAAATAAAAAATAAAAAAAATGAAGTGAATTAACGCCATTTTTAGATGTAAATAGCTGAATTATTCACCCTTATACCTCTAGGAAAGGAAATGTTATTGGCAGTTACGGCTGTGCACAAGTAATTGATATCCTAGGGGAAACTGAGTCTACCCACAGGGATAAACACCTCCAGAAAATGAGAAATATATACATTAATGATAAAGACTTTTGTTTCCTTCTGTTCTAATTTCCTTAAAAGATTACTTAGAGCAACAATGATTATAATGTAGTATGGAGGTTTAAAAAGAATATTGCTGGATATTTCTTTTTTTTATTACTTATTTTTTAAATGTTTATTTATTTTTGAGACAGAGACAGAGCACAAGTGGGGGAAGGGCAGAGAGAGAGGGAGACACAGAATCTGAAGCAGGCTCCAGGCTCTGAGCTGTCAGCACAGAGCCCGAAGCGGGGCTGGAACTCACAGACCACGAGATTAAGACCTGAACTGAAGTTGGACGCTTAGCACACTGAGCCACCCAGACTTCCCTGGATATTTCTTATGTTATATAGGAGGATGCTTATTATTTGGAGGGAGATTATGATTTTTTTTAAGTTTATTCATTTTGGGAAAGACAGACAGCAAGGAAGGGGCAGAGAGAGAGGGAGAGAGAGAATTCCAAGTAACAGTGCAGAGCCCCATGTGGGGTTCGATTCCACAAACAGAGAGAACATGACCTGAGCTGACATCAAGAGAGGGGCGCTTGGGCGACTGAGTGACCCAGGAGTCCCTGGAGATTGTGGTATTTTCAAATGCACATTGGGAAATGGAGATAATCTACCACAAATTTAAAAAAAGAAATGTAGCTAATAATCCAATAAGAAAAACAAATGAAATACTAATGAATTATCAACCAGTCCAAAAGATGTCAGGAAAAGGGAATAAATGACAGATAAAACAAACAAAGCAAATACTAAAATAGTAGATATAAACCCCATAATTTTAAAAATTATATTAAATTTCAATATTATAACACTACATTTAAACTCAGTTTTTTCAGAACAGATGAAAAAAATACAGATCTAATTCTGTGTTGTTAAAAAGGCTCACACTGTAAATCTAAAGAACACAGACAGGTTCAACGTAAATGAATACAAAATAAATATCGCATAAGCAAAAATGACAAGAAAACTGGTATAGCGATGTTAATTAAAAAAGTAGAATTCAAGACAGGAAATGTTACTAAAGATAAAAATGATATGTATAAAGCTAAAAGGATTAATTCATAATAGCCATCAGGAGAAATGTGTGTTTTCCTAATAACATGAAAGTAAAAGGTGAAAGATGTAAAAAATATGATCACAATGATAGTTGGAATTTCAACACTTTCTCAATATCCGATAGAACAAATAAACATCTAAGGGGACAGTAGGAGATTTAAAAATCACTGTCAACCTGATTAATCTTACACAGCAGAGTGACCAGCTTTCGTGTGCTTTTATTGTAACTTGCTTATATCCTGGAATTGTCACTCAGCATTAGTACTGCGTGGGGTGGAGTGCTTATAATTCCAATAAGCTTCTCTCTCCTTCCTCACCACTTCATGGGATAATTTTCTCCATATTAGCAGAATGAAATTTGCCAAAATGTTTGGAGTTGTATCAATATTCTCACACAATATAATTCTTACAGTTGTATACACTCATTTCCTTTATTTCACTTATATTAATTAAATTATTTTACTCCACACATATTGATTGTATGACTATTTAATATGGTTGGTAAATGTTTTAGCATAGGAAATCGTGACTCTTCAAAGTACTTGTGATTAATGATCAGTTTTAGAACTTCTTTAAATAATAGGAAAAATGGCATTGATCACTACCAGAGTCCAATAAGGCAGAAAACAAATCTTATTTTGCTCTTCATGATAAATCCTGAGCTGACATTTTGATGGACCTTAAGTTGCCATTCAGCAAGTTTTTTGTTTGCTTGTTTTGAATTACTGAATGAAGAAATGTATTCAGGATAAGAAAATGTTATAAAGATTGAAATATAGTATTAGAAATTAAAGAAAGTAATTTTCTCATATAGTGTCCCATTATTATAAGAAAGATCAGAACTGGTAAAACTGAATAAATTTTAGTATATATATATATATACATATTGATATACTGGTCATGCCAACTTTCTCCACATTCTAGGCCAATTTTGGATCCTTTCATTGGACATGGTTCTCATAATTTAGCAGTTCATGTCTGCTTGATCTAAGCTTTACAGATGGCACAGTTTAATGTGCATAATGAACAATTATTTGCACTATTAGGACATATGAATGGTGACTTCTTGACATTTTGCTTTATAAAAAGGACAAAAATAATTCATTGCTGTTTGAAACCAAAGTATTGTGATATTTTATGCTTGGGAACATTGGACTTTGAAAACTGATGCAGAAGATACACTCGTTTGCATATGTAGCGGTAGCTATGATTTTATTTATTTATTTTATTTATTTCATTTTGCTTAAAAATACCACCACCTAGAAGTTAAACATAAGTTTTGTAACTTTGCTTGTTTCTTTCTTTGTAGTTGGTGTTCGTCCTATTTATTAAAAGAGTAGAGTGTTGAAATAAATTTACTACCAGGCATTAAAGCCATGATGCAGCATGAAATAGATGATAAAAAAAAAAAATAACATAAGAATTTTCAGCAAAGATAAATGATAGGTTTCAATCACCTACCACATCCTTTTAGGTTATGCTAAGTTGAATTAACTTTAAACAATAGATCAAATGTTTTATAGTGAATTCAAACTCATTTGGGGGTGCGTTTCATTTTCACCATTATTTTCTTAGAAACTTATGGATATATATGACTAAATTAAGTGGCTTATAATTGAATTGGGGTACCAATATCATCAAAAATAATTATTTTTTCTTGTACATCTTAAAGATCATCTCATTATGCAAATTAGGTCTATCAGTTATTATGTACATCCTTTGGATAAGAGGCAATGTATGATTATGTTTCCAGAATGATGCATCTGTTCTGCTTTAATTTAACTACCCATCAGTGACTATAAATCGTTGGGTAATTTTGTCTGATTGGCAAAATAATTTTACAGCACTTTAAGCAATATTGTTGTATATGTGTCTGAATTCTCAATGTATTTTTCTTTCCTGTGGCATATGAAGTGAAAAGATACCGATAGTCTATTTCCCTCCTAAGTCATTTAAACTTATCATAGGAAAAAAATGAAACTACCAATTCCACTTTAAAGAGTTTTCCAGTGTAATAGAATCTGTTTTTATCATACTCAATATTAGTTTTGTATATAATAATTTTCTCCTTGTGTTTTCTTTCAGAGAAATTAAAGCATCATTCTTTATTTATGAAGGAGGCACTAATCCTTCAAATTTATTAAATAAAAGGTGCTAATTGTTGTCTTTGACGATTCCGTCTCTCTTATACTCTACACCCAAGGCACCAACGAATTCGGTTGTCCCTATCTTAAGTTTAATCACAAAATCTGACCAGTTTCTTACCTTCTCTACCACTGCAACTCTAGTCTAAGCCACCCTGAACCTTCATCTGGACTTTAGCAATGACCTTTGACTGACCCCCAGCTTCCCCTTTTGGTACTTCTTTGTCTGTTCTTACCTCTGCAGCTAGAGAGATCCTCTGCTCAAAAGCATCGAGAGGAGTTTCATATAATTCAAAATAAAGGTCAAAATCCTTAATCTGAATTGTATCATCCTTATGATTTCACCAATGTTCACCTTCTGACCTAATCTCCTGTCACTTTCCACACGCTTTGCTTTTGGAGAGAATCCAAGATGGCCACTTGATGCTCCTAATGCACACTCAGTATATTCCTGTCTCAGGGCCTTCAGGGCCTTTGCACTTTCTATCCCCACTACTAGAGCACTTTTCCCCAATTATGGTCATGGCCAGCATGCTCACCTGATTCACCTGTCTGTACAAATATGATTTCTCCCGAGGTGCTATTTCTGGACACGCTACACGCTATGAATATATATATATATATATATATATATACATGTATATATGTATACATGTATATATATATTCATGCTCTGTCTCTATTTTCCTTTTTTTTACTTGGCCTTATGATTCCTTATATCATTTATCTTCACCTGACAGTAGGCACTTGTTGCATAATTATCATCTCTTTCCTCTGTCTTAGAAGGGGGAGTCCGAGAGAGGAGGGGATTGGATTTCTTCCTGGCAGTATCCTCAGCTCTAAAATCAGTTTCTGGTTCATAGTATACGGTAAATAATTGCTGAAGGAAGATGTTCTCCACCTGTGTGATTATTCAACTGAATGAATTTAAAAGTGAATTTATGTTCTTGAACAACATGAAGAGGAAGATTATATAGTTAACTAAACATGAAATGCCATGAACTCTGATTCTGTGTTAACAGCAAAACTATAGTGTCATAGGTATATTTATTCCAAGTGACGCATCAAATCACCAGAAGATCTTGAAATAGGTCTATTTTTTATTTTTAAATTTTTTTAAGTTTATTTGTTTTTGAGAGACAGAGAGACAGTGTGCAAGCAGGGGAGGGGCAGAGAAAGAGACAGAATCTGAAGCAGGTTCCAGGCTTTGAGCTGTCAGCACAGTGCCCAACATGGGGCTCGAAGTCATGAATCATGAGATCATGACTTGAGTCGAAGTCAGATGCTTAACCGACTGAGCCACCCAGGCACCCCCGAAATAGGTCTAACTTTTAAAAAATTCAATTGTGTTCATGTTATTTTTGTTTTAGTTTTAAGACTATTTCCTGGTAATTATGAAGTGATTCTAAACCTAAAGGCCTGCAATTCTTTCATGTTTTATTTGTCTTATTACAACACCATGGTATAGAGCAAAATACCTTTACATCACGGTTCTCAAGAAACATTTTTAAAGATGAGAAATAACGTCAACAAAATTGTATTTATCTTGGAATCTTCCACTTGAACAACAAACACTTAAGAAATCAAAAAAGAAATCAAAAACAATTACAAATCTCAGCAATTTCTTTGAAGGAGTAGATGTGTGATATTGTAGCTGTGGGTATAATCACAGCATACGCACCATTATATTATTAAGGAGATATAAAAGCAAGGGTGGATCTTTCGTTTTCATTATTTTTTTCTAGGAAGAGATCACTTTGGTTATGATTTTTTCCAGGAAAACTGAAATCAATTTTAATACAAATTACATCTTTAGGTCAGCCTTTCCACATTTAATAGAATCGCGTTAACGAATAAGTAGAAAAGAAAAAGGAGAGGACAACGATTAGATTAAACCATTTTGTCGCCCCAAGAGATGTGAAAGAGAGAAGATGTAACACTTAAGAGAATGTTAAATATACCTAAAGGAGACAGAGTGGTGAGTGAAGCAGCTTAACCCCTACCTGTACAGTCTTCAGCTAGCTCTGTGGCCACGGGGGGGGCATGCGATTGTGCTTTTTCTTTCATTCTGCCATTGCTCTGCACTGTCTGCCCACATTTCTAAGACTATTTCTAAGACACACATAAAATTAAGAAAAATTAATATACATAGGAGTATATACTTAGAAAGCTAGGTCTAGGGATAGATACAGATCATATATGATGTCAGTAAACCCAATCATTTTTTCAAGTTCATTTATGTATTTTGAGACAGGGCAAGAGAGAATAAGTGGGAGGGGGCAGAGAGAGAGAGAGAATCCAAAGCAAGCTCCCATTGTCAGCAAAGAGTCCAGTGTGGGGCTTGAACCCATGAACCGTGAGATCACGATCGACGCCGAAACTGAAAGTTGGACACTGAACCGACTGAGCCATCCAGGTGCCCCTGCATAAACTAAATCCCAATGTTTGTTTTTATCAGTTTTTCTCCTTCACTTCCAGGGGAGGCAGAGCTAAAGCCATATTCATTTCCTTCTGTTCATGTGCTCTTGTGTCTAGTTCTTCTGTGTTTTTGTTTTTGTTTTTGTTTTTTGTCTCCTGGGATCCTCAGTTGCAGAGATCACAATTAATAGCCAATACATACACAGTTCTCATCTGAGGAGTGACCCAGAGTTCTGTTTTCCTCCCCGAGTAACTCTAAATTATGTTCATCATATGTATCGCTCGCTGTTCTGGAAGAAGGGAGAGTGTTCTGCGTTGCTCTAGATTCTTCATTCATTGTTTGAAGAGTTACACATCTCTTCTGAGGGCCAAGGGGATATTTTGTCTTTCAGTCACTGCTCTGTGACGTCTGTCCAGGAGTCTCAGCTTCCAATTCATAGAGACAATTTTGTAGGTAAATAAAAGGAAATCTTTGGAACTTCTATAAGCTGGGTTCAGAGAGAGAGGAAACACAACAGCATCAGTAACAAAAGCAACATAGCTTTAGTTGTGTATTATCTCTAAAATGTCCTATCCTGTATAATAATAACCGAAAATTTCCTTTATCTAAGAGGTACCACGTTTCAGAGCTTCTGACAAACGGCCCTTTTGCCCCAGTTCTTTCCCATGCACCATCATACTGCCCCCCCCATCCCTAATAACACTAGTTCAATGTTACATCCAATTATTTGGAAGCTTGTTTGGATTTGAATTCTGTCAGGAAGAACAAAATGTCCAAAATGCCAACCACCAAAGAATTATATCCTTTTAATGTATACAATTAGTTTGGGCAAATTTTTAATTTGTGCCAATGAATACGGATTATTTTTTTAAAAAAATAAGTTTCCCAGAGTGATTGTAGAAGCATTTTTCAGGCATGGAAAAATAAACAGGAGAAATGTGTCAGAGTAAAAGATGGCGATGCCTTGAAGAATTAGGAAAATAATCTGAAGAGCAAGATTAAACTATGTGGGTAAACACAAGCACATGAACAAAAATCCTTGTGCGGGGAAGTTTACAGCGTTAGAACTGACAAAAGATCTTAAGAAATACAATATTGCTCATTAGTAGAGAAACTGAGAAGAGTAATGAGTGAGGTTTGAAGAGTAGGTCATAAAAGAACATATCTGACACCAAGGCACAATGAAATGCAATTAAAATGTTCTCAAGACAATTCGTAAAAGGATGAAATGTATTGCACCAAGTTTTATGGCCTAATAAAACTAAAATGTACCTTCACTCCACTGGAAAGGTTTATGAAGAGGAAGGAGAGAAGAGGTAATATAAACAGGCGGTTTCTATGGCTTCTGAGGTACTATCTAAAAGGACAGATGAACTCTCCTTCACTTATAATAAAATAGAAACATCCTGAAGTAAAACTACTAAGCCCAGTCTTTCTTTTACTTTTTTTTTTTTTTTAGAATGGAAACAAAGGTATCTATATTGCACTAAAACTTTTAAAAATCAAAATTTAAAACTGTAGCATTCGGTTTAGCAAATTACCCTGAGCATCTTCAATTACCTTAAGATATATATTCCTTTCTTTGTAAAATAAATAATGATAGATAGATAGATAGATGATTCATGCTATGTTTTCCCAGAAAAAAGTATTTTTCCAATAAAGCAGGTAATATGAAGTAGAGAATAAAATTAGCACATGCATTTATCTCTGTGGATGCAAATAGATAACTACTGTTATACTGTGATAAAATTGACCCATGAGTTAATTGCGCTGAGTCTTAAGAAAAATAAGGGCAATTATGTCGTTCATGTTAACATAATGTAAAAGAGTTGGGATGTTATAGGGATCTCATTTCCTGTTCACTTATTAGCATGTAAAGTCATGCAGTTCTCTGGGTTTCGCTGTGTTTCTCCATTAAACGGGATCCTTATCTTTAGGGTTTTAGTGATGACGATGCAATATTGCTTAAAACGTGATGACTGGGGTCCTTGTAAGGAGGGGACAGACACAGACGGGAAGAATGTCATGTGGCGACAGGAGCAGAGACTGAGGCACCACAGCTCCAGTCCAAGGAGCACCTTGCATTGCTGGCCACCATGAGAGGCTTAGAAAAGGCAAAAAAAACCTTCTTACAGGTTCCAGAGGGAGCGTGGCCCTGGTGACACCTTGATTTTGCACTCCCAGCCTCTGGAACCGTGAGGCAATAAATCTCTGTAACTGCCACCCGGTTTGTGGCATTTTGTGTTGGCAGCTCCAGGAAACTAACACAAAAAACATTTGAGAGACTGACGTACAAAATTCTATTCTCTAGTCATCAGAAAAATTACATAGTTTTGTTAAACAGCAATTTGATTATTGATGATGTTGTAACTAAGGAAGGAACTGATTTATCTGAGGTATTATTCCCCTAGTGTAAATAATGTCCTGATTCTCAGTTGATTTAAAAAAAAATCCCATATTGTCACCACTCATCCTTATAACAAATAAGTGCATTGAAAAAAATAAATGTCTTATTTTTAAGTTGTGCTTTTCTTCCATAAAAGAAACAGTAATAGAACACAGTTCGGGGTATAATATCAAGACAGTCCCTAACTGATGATAGTTCAACTTACAAAGCTTTGATTTGACGATGGCGCACAAGCAATGCATCCTGAAAAGGAACCGTATTTTGAATTTTGAACTTGGTTAGTGATAGGTGTGTGATCATCCCTCGTGATGCTGGGAAGGGACAGGACAGCAGGCCCAGCTCTGAGTCAGCCACGCGATCATGAGGTCAACAGCCGATACGTTGACAACCATCCGTGCCCATACAGCCATTCTGCTTTTTACTTTCAGTACAATCGTCAATAAATTACATTTTGGTCAACACTTTATTATAAAATCAGCTTTGTGTTAGATGAAACTGCCCAGCTGTGGGTTAATGTAAGAGTTCTGAGCACATTTAAGGTAGGACAGGCTGATCTCTGACGTTCCATAAGTTAGGTGTATTACATACATTTTCACCTTAATGGTATTTTCAACTGGGATAGGTTTATTGGGATGTAACCCTGTCATGAGTCAAGGGAGGTCTGCACACACATTTTTAATTTTAGGGGAGAATAAAAATTATACATTTTGCTTTTTCTGTGTGTTGCAATGTCAATCCTTCTGAGTCTTTTAAACTTTTTTTTTAATATTTATTTTATTTTTGAGAGACAGAGAGAGTGGGGGAGGGGCAGAGAGAGAGGGAGACAGAGGATAGGAAGTAGGCTCTGCACTGTTAGTGTAGAGCCCGATGCTGGGCTTGAGCCCACGAACTGTGAGATCGTGACCTGAGCCGAAGGCAGACACTTAATGGACAGAGCCACCCAGGCTCCCCAGTCTTTCTGAGTCTTTACATAATAATGATTTTGAGTAGCCACATGGCCGAACTATTTCTAAATTCTTCCTTAGACAAATGCTTGCCCCATTTTAATAATTCATTGATTATAGAAAAGAAACAGGTAGGGATATAAAAAAATACTAAAACAAGTTCATTAGGGAAGATATTTTTAGCTGCTATAACTGATAAACCTTCATATCTCTATGGCTGAATACAGTAGTCAATTTAAAACCCAAACGACCATGGAGTTGGTGGTCAAAATGACTCTGTTCAACTTGTATACTTAGAAACCCAATCTGACAGGTTCTATTTGTCTGCACCACGTGTCTCCCAAAGTCACCTCAGAACATCAAATCATGAGATGACCTATGTTGATGACAATCTGTGAAATCCCCTTCTTTTGAATATGTGGGTTTGCTGTCATAGGCATATATAGAGACCTACAGGCACAGGCTGAACAGGGGGCTTGACAAATATATATGTTGAAATAGAATTCCTCTGCACGTTTTGGACTCAAAATTCATCAAGCAAGCTCTACTGTCTTGAAACCTGGTGACATGTGAAATAAGAAGACAAAAAGACTCCTCCACTCAATTATTATAAAATATGAATCTGAACGGGGCATCTGCATTTAAAACTCCCTTTAGAAAGGATATCTAGCGCGCAGGGAGCCTTTGTGAGTTTCCTTTCCCTAAAAGGATTTGTCCTTGATTAGACCTTCTCTCCTAGGGGGCTCTTCTGCATTCTTTACCCTCTTTGGCTGCACAAAAGCTATAGTTTTCCTACAGTTCTACAGTTTGCAGCCGGCTTCCTGGCCGGGCAAGTTTGTGGGGGCCACGGGTTTTGTTGTTGTTGTTGTTTTCATAGTTGAATTCCCTAAGTTTATTTTAGTCCTTGCTTGGACATTTTCATAGGCAATGCAGTTTCCTAAAAGTGTGTGGAAACTTTCCGTGTCTTCTTCCACACAATTTCACATGCAAATTTCTATATCCATATTGCTTCCCGAAACCCTGTTCTCAAGGTCACTATCACTCCTTTGGTTCTCTTCTTTCACTATCACTCCCTTGGCGTCCTTCCTTACAAAGTAATGGCAGCTACCTTGAGACCCTTTATCTCACTTTGACTCATGGTTGAAACACTTTGTTCCACTAAGTTTTACTGTCCTTTGTTGCTCAAAACTGTTTTAGGCTTACTGTTTGTTATTGGGATCGAGGAGCATTCATCCTCTCTGGTTACCAGGCCTTTGAACAGTGAGGTCTCTATCGAGGTTTAATTTGATCACTGTTTAAGAACCAGCCAATTCTTAAGGTGTCTGGGCGGCTCAGTCAGTTAAGAGTTTGACTCTTGATTTCAGCTCACGTCATCATCTCATGGTTTCTGAGATTGAACCCCTCGTCTTGCTCCTCGCTGACCCTGCAGAGCCTGCTTGAGATCCTCTCTCTCTCCCTCTCTCTCTGCCCCTCCATGGCTTGGGCACACACTCTTTCTCTCTCAAAATAAACAAATAAACATTAACAATAAATTTAAAAGAAACAGCTAATTCCTGCCTGTGATCATATGTCCTTCAGAGTAGCTCGTTAAAAACAAACAGCATACAGAATATGCTGATTCCTTCTAATCCCTTCACTCAGATACACAGGCTTAAGTGCATTTGGCCTGTCTTTCGAGAAGTTTTCCTTCCTAACAGATGTTGAGATTTTCAGTCTGGCCATTAAATTTTTATTATGTTTTTATATTTTTACAAAGGCAGCAAAACCATTTCAAGGTAACATGTCTGCTTTAGTTAGGAGAAGATTCATTAACTGCTAAAACAAAAATTATTCACATCTCACATTCTTTTTTTTTTTAAACCAGTGATATGGCTATATTCCACATAAATATATTATATACGAAAAAATATCGATGAACCCTGGAAATATCTGCCACATAATCGATGTCAAGCTTTGACACTAAATTTTCTAATTTTGTTGTTTGCAAAATATTCTCCCCGATGCTCTATCTTAAGAGCCAGAGTCATACGTCTAAAATATATGGCATTCATTTGCTTAAATCTTTTAAATGGCTTATCACCTCACATAGAATAAAAGGCAAAGAGCTTGTCAAAACTTACAAGGATTACAAAACTTGTAAGTGAACCCTCAGTTCCCTCTCTGACCAAATAAATATCCACGAGGCTCCTCCTTACCCCCCCTCCCCCCTGTACCTCCCTGCCCCCACCGATGTAACCACAACTGATAAACCTCCTTATTCGTCCCATGGCAAATATCCTCCTATAAGTCAATGCTTGTGACTATTATTCCCTCGGGCCCAGGATGCTCTTTTCTAACATATTCAAATGTCTCACAGCCCGGGTTTTTCTAAACTGTCGGCTGTCTGCTCAAAATCATTGATCAGCAAAATCTTTCCTGACCGCCCGGGACAGCAAAGATTTTTCTTCTTGTTTCCAGTGTCACTCTTGTGAGATTCCTGCAGCTCACACAGCTTGTCTAGATTTGCTATTAAGAACAACACATTTTACAGATAGAAGACATCTATGAATTTTCAGCAACAGTATTCTGACCGGAACTTTATAAAACACTGTATCTGTCCTCACGTTATGGATATTAAAGGTTTTGTTTTATGATTATGCTGCTGAAGGTTTTGTTTTGTAGTCATATTAATGAATGTACTTATATTCATTTTTTGGTATAATTAATATGAAGTCACTTCCTATTTACCGTGCGTGCCTAGAGTATCCCTTCAGGTGTACCAGGGTCTTATAGCAGTAGGTGCATGTTTTAATACTTATGTTGATTATTGAACTATATCTCCGTGTCTATATCAATGAACCTTGTGATTGCCCGATTTCACATAATGAAAACAAAGGTAAAATTACGATTCGATCCATATAAACATAATTTTGAAAGTGTTAACGGCGAATATTGCATAAATTCTCTGTTATCTGGCAAATGTTGTAGAAATTCTGTGTCATAAACTATTGAGATACGTTTTCGTAAGATGTAGCTCACACTGACAGCTTTATAAGAGTTAAAATTCTGTCGATTCCCTGATATCTGGCAAGTTATATTTATTCATGCCCAATTCATTTTGACACTGGAAAGATTTCTTCCGTTGATGAATGTGGGGGCCATGGACCCATTTCTTAGAAAGTTGACAATGGAAAAGCTATTGAAACCATGAATTGTATATTTTGCTGTCATACTTTTTTATGATCAACTTCCAGTTTTTCGTTGTTCTGTGAAATCGAATAAAAATGTGTATGTGTGTGCAATCAGAGTGCATTTTTTCCCCCTAGCAGATGTGGGCACAAATTCAGTTTTAAATTACCTTCCGCTTTCTCATTGTAATTCATGGCTATAAATATTGCCAGAGATTTTGACAATTTTATTTTGTCATTACTTTTGTAAAGTAAATTTTTAACACAACCCCCCATATTAAAGTCTATTTTGGAGCTGTGTGTCTTGTGCATAAGCTGGTAAAATTCGTAGTTCCCCAAATATTTAGTCAATTCGGTTCTCCCATGTCCTTCCACATATTTGAAAATAGAAGGACCTTCAGAATACAAGCACACAAATCTATGAGTTAGATGCACGGGGAACATATTTTGAAAACGTATGTGGAGGCATCTGTGGTCGGCAAAGGTAGAGTGAGCTCATTTCCACCCTATTCCTTCCACAGACTGCAACTAAAAATCCTTGATTCTAAGTAAACGATAGCAGGTGTATTGGAATAGGAAGTCCAAATTGAGGACTGGTTTGCTGGGGAGTATTCTATTTTTTCTTCTATCTTTCATCACCCAAGGGTGGCCCAGCTTGATGAACTGTGAAGAACATGGGAACCACAAAAATGGCAATTTTAGCTACAAAGCTCAAGAGTTTAGGGTCATGCAATTTTTTCTCCAAGCCCTGCTCTGGGGACAGTGTCACCCACGAGACTGTACTCCGTTAGCAAAGCTGCAAACACCACACACCTGTGACAGAACTCCTACATCTCCGTCCACAGGGACCAGGAATTAGGAGTCGTGTCGTCCAGAGCGTGGGAAGAGTTCTGTTATTTTTCCCCCTTTCTCTTGCTGCTTTTCTCTGAGCGCAGCTCATGTGTGTGGACATGAGCAGCGGAGTAAAGTGGGTGAGACTCTGAGACAAATCTGTGTTTGTTTGGGGCCAGAAAAATCAGGAAAAGTGGCCCCTGGGATCCAGAGACTGTGAAGGAGATCCTGGTGAGAGATGACCCTCATCCTGGTCCTGTGATTCTGATCCTGTCATTCTCTGTGGGGATCAACTGATATCTCAAGCTTGCCATTCACAGAACAACAGACTCCAAGAAGCACTGCAGAGGTTTTGAGAACCAAAGAGTCTATAAATCAGGTTTGCACAACTACATTCCACAGAACAATGCAGCCCAGATGAGCACAGCCCCATGAGCTAAAAATAGTTTTATATATTTTTTAAAAATTTTTTTAACGTTTTATTATTTATTTTTGAGACAGAGAGAGACAGAGCATGAATGGGGGAGGGTCAGAGAGAGGGAGACACAGAATCTGAAACAGGCTCCAGGCTCTGAGCCGTCAGCACAGAGCCCGATGCGGGGCTCGAACTCACGGACTGTGAGATCGTGACCTGAGCCGAAGTCGGCCGCTTAACCAACTGAGCCACCCAGGCGCCCCAAAATAGTTTTATATTTTTAAGAGCTGTACAACAAGTAAGGAAGCAGACAACAAACAACAGCATGCAAAAGAGACCATATGTAGTCCACGACACCGAAAATATCATCTAACTCTTTATAGAAAAAAAATACTGGGGTCCCTGGGTGGTTCAGACGGTGGAGCCTCCGACTTCGGCTCAGGTCATGATCGCGCCGTCTGTGCGTTCGAGCCCCGCGACGGGCCCTGTGCTGACAGCTCGGAGCCTGGAGCCTGCTTCAGATTCTGTGTCTCCCTCTCTGTCTGCCCCTCCCCTGCTCACGCTCTGTCTCTTTCTGTCTCAAAAATTAAAATAAAAATATTTTTAAAAATGTTGTATAGAAAAAACTACTGAACCCTGATAGGAACTATCCAAATCCCAGGTGAACCTCTAAACGGTATGTGCACAAACAGCATAACAAAGGCCGTGGAAGCTGGACTGATCCTGGAATCACCACTTACAGAGATGAGACAGATCTGTGGGATTAACCTAACCACGTTAACTGCCTGAAAAAACAACAAATAAACAACAACAACAAAAACAAACAGACATTTCAACATTTTCCAAATGATTTTAAAAGAATCACGTGTCTCCAAAATAATATTGAAAATGTCCGAAGTCCAAAACAAAATTACACGACTTAATAAAAACTACAAAGTATGACCAAGTAACAGCTGTGAACTCCAAGTTGAGACAGATTTTAAAGTAGGTATTC
Organism: Panthera uncia; assembly: GCF_023721935.1. NCBI lineage: Eukaryota > Metazoa > Chordata > Mammalia > Carnivora > Felidae > Panthera > Panthera uncia. The sequence continues at coordinate 137,953,572 of NW_026057577.1, read as the reverse complement.
TAACTTTGTTCCACATGGTAGAGAGGGAAGCTCTTGGCTCAGTTGGTTAAGCGTCAGACTTCGGCTCAGGTCATGATCTCGCAGTTTGTGAATTCGAGCCCCGCATTGGGCTCTGAGCTGCTGTCAGAGCCTGGGGCCTGCTTGGATTCTGTGTCTCCTTCTCTCTCTGCCTTTCTTCCATTCTCTCTCTCTCTCTCAAAAATAAATAAACGTTTAGAGAAATAACAAGTAAAGTGGACACGTTAGAACTGAAATTAACAACATCTGAAATAAAAATTCACCATGAGAGCTTAGTAGCAGAATGTAGACAATAGAAGGAAATGTTCAAGAACTTGATATATCGATAGAATCTAACCCATTTCAAGAACAGAGGAAAAAGCAAGAGATAAAATAAAGAATAGAGCCTCAGATGTTTTGGGACTATAAAAAAGTCTAACATTTGTTAATTTGGGGTCAAAGAAGGAACGAAGACAAGTTCTATTCAGAATTTTAAAAAAAGAAAAAAAAAGGTAATGCTGAAAATTTTCCAAATTTGGTTTAAAAATCATAAACGTACACATTAAAGAAGTTCAGACTTTGGAAAGTATAAGTCATACCCAGGCACATCATGATCAAAGAGGTGAAAATTCAAAGTAAAACATATATTATCCAGAATGCAGAGAGTGGATAAGGAAATTTTGTATATAGGGGATGAATAATTCAAATTGCTATGAGTTTCTTTTAGAAATTCATGCAGAAAAAATGCTGCCTACAAGACATTCGGACAACATATTTAAACTGTTGGGGGGAGAGAGGGACAAACCTCCAAAAAATCTCAATCCTGGAGTAATAACCTTGAAGAATATATGCTAAATAAAGATATTCTAAGATGAAGAAAAAAAAAGTTTTTGTGAAAAGTTTTTCTCTAAAAAATACTACAGAAGATCCTTCAGGTTTGAAAAAAAATCATTAAAGAGGAAATCTTTGGACTGTGAGAATGAAGGTGAAAGTAAATATTTGGTAAATATAAGACCATTGTCTTGTTATTTAAAATAGTTATAAATGTCGAAACCTAAATTTATAAACCTTTCTAGTAGGGTTTTCAATACATTATATATGAAAGTGTAATATATTTATGACCATCGTTACATAAAATGAAGACGAAAAAGACACCTACAGGGCTTTAAAATAAAAAATTTACTTGAACTGGTAAAATGCTATATTTAATTAGATTTTTAAATGATATGCATCTAGTAATTGCCAGAGCCACTAATTAATAAATGAAAAGAGATCCTGGCAACCCATTATTCTACTCATAATCTATACACAACCCTTATCAAAATTTCAGCAGGAATTTTTGCAGATTTGGACATGCATGCTGCTCTAAAATTTATATGGACTTGAAAGGGAATATAGTAAACAAAATAATTGTGAAAGGAGGAACATCGTTGCTAGAGTCATACTAGCTGATTTCAATACCTGCACTAATGGTACAATTATCAAGTCATAGATAAAAATAGCAGAATAGAGAGTCTCAAAATAGACTCAAATGGATATGGTCCGTTGACTTTTGACAAAAGTAAAAAGAAAATTCTATGAAGAAAAAGAAAACCCACTCCCTTCAACAAATGATTTAGAACATTTGTACATCCCTATGCAAAAAAATAAAACAATGCATGCTTCACACCTTACATAGCAATTAATTCAAGGTGGATTATAGAGTGGCATGTAGAATGTAAATGTGTAAAACTTTTAGACGAAAACTGTTGAAAAATTCGGCAACATTTCTAAGGCAAAGTTTTCTAGATATGATAACCCAAACATGACCCACAAAAGAATACATTGGTAAAATTAATTTCATCACAATTAAAATTTTCTTCTGCAAAGACAACACTAAAGGCGTGAAAAGACAAAATACTCTTATCCAAATATACAAAGAACACTCAAAATCAACAATTCTACACTAAACATTCTCATAAGAATTGGACACAAATTTGAACATAGACTACACCAAAGAAAATATACAGATGGCAAATGGATACACAAAAATGTGATCAGTATCATTAATAATCAGAGCAATACTAGTCTAAACCACGATGAAATATTACTATGAAACTATTGTAATCTTGAAACTATTCTTAATTATGATGATAGGTACTGGCAAAGATACAGAGCAACTGAAATTCTTAGATATCTTGCGGGAATTAAAAATGTTGCACACACTTTGATAGAACTTTTCTGGCAGTTAATCATAGACTTAAGTATACACTTATCACCCGAAAACTTCATTGTACTCTTAGGCAGGTGACCAAAAGAAATTAAAATTTGTGTTCCCACAAAGCCTGTATTAATTATAACAATTTAATTTCTTAAAAAAAAAATTTACGTTTATTTATTTTTGAGAGACAGAAAGAGACAGAGCACAAGTGGGGGAGGGCCAGAGAGAGAAGGAGACATAGAATCTGAAACAGGCTCCAGGTTCCGAGCTGTCAGCACAGAGCCCGACGCGGGGCTCAAACTCACGAACTTCGAGATTATGACCTAAGCTGAAGTTGGACGCTTAACTGACTGAGCTACCCAGGCGCCCTTATAATAATTTTATTCTTAATTATCAGACACTAGAGAACAACTTGTGAATGGCTACACAATGTGTGATACATCCATACACTGAAATATATTCAGTGATAAAAAAAGAATTAAAAAAAAATTTTTTAACGTTTATTCATTTTTGAGACAGAGAGAGACAGAGCATGAATGGGGGAAGGTCAGAGAGAGAGGGAGACACAGAATCTGAAACAGGCTCCAGGCTCTGAGCTGTCAGCACAGAGCTGGACTCGGGGCTCGAACTCACAGACGGCGAGATCATGACCTGAGTCGATGTCGGACGCCCAACCAACTGAGCCACCCAGGCGCCCCAAGAATTTGTTGATATGCAATATAATTTGAAAATCTCAAACACATGTATCCCAAGTGAAAAACATCAGATTCACAAAGTTACTTACTTTACGATTCCATCCCTATGATGTTCTGAAAAGAGGACAAGTACAGGGGACAGAAGCAAACCATTGATGCTGGAAGTGAAGGCTGGGTTTGAGCAAGAAGAAATTTTAATGGGTGATGACACTTCTGTGTCTTGACTTCACTGGTATTTATACAACCATATTCATTTTTAATGACTCATAGAACTAGTCATCAAAAGTGAATGTTTCATTTCCCTATCCATAAAAAATAAATTTTAGAAAAATGAGGGAGAGAGACATATCCTGACCACAAACCAACGTGACATATTTACTCTGTCACCCATATCTTGGCAGTGACAAAGCTGAAGCTGTCCTCCATTTGTGCCATTCCTCTTTCCAACTTCACCCGGGGTTCCCTTCATTAAGTAGTTCATTGATTTAGTTTGTTTACTCTCAGAATAAACGTTCATCGGCGTGGAATTTTTGCCGTCTTCAACCACAAAGGTAATACCGTTCGCTAAAGGGAATTCAACAAATCCAGACAAATGAAAAAGAAGTAGGAAAAAAAAGTGTCTCCCACTTGCCAATAGGGTACATGGAGAAAATAGTTACCTGAGTGAAATGGGTGGCCAGCATAGGAGAAGTGATTATTGTTCCTACCAGGCTGGGGAGAGGATGACCATGTAGTTGACAATGACATGCGTCAGGAACATACGTCGATTTGGATAGAAGCGCAGAGCACGCCGTGTGGCGAAGCAGATGGCGTTCAGTCAGTAGGACGGGAACGCTGCCGTGTCATAGATTCACAAGTTACGTTTCTTGCTCTATTAAGAAGGCTTACTGAACGGTGTGCCATTTTTCTCAGAATATACCAGGTCAAGAGGCTGCAATAAAGATTTAACCTTTATGTAAGAATTTCCCTGAATGCCTTTACTTTATTTATTTATTTATTTATTTTTTACTTTTTTTTTTTTTTAACGTTTATTTATTTTTGAGACAGAGAGAGACAGAGCATGAACGGGGGAGGGTCAGAGAGAGAGGGAGACGCAGAATCTGAAACAGGCTCCAGGCTCTGAGCCATCAGCACAGAGCCCCACGCGGGGCTGGAACTCAGGGACCGTGAGATCATGACCTGAGCGGAAGTCAGACGCTCAACCGACTGAGCCACCCAGGCTCCCCATGAATGCCTTTACTTTAAATATGTCATTCCCGAATTTTATTTTATAAGAAGGTAGCACAGGCAGAAAGAAAGGACAGGCCATTAACCATCCAATCTTTGAAGGGTATGGCTTCTGGTACATGCTAGTCTTACCCTTCCATAGGTACAGGCACAGATATGTTCAAAAGGGAAAGGAACAGCATTGAATTGGTGTCTCATTTTGACCAACGTAATGTCAACTGTCATAATCGAACACAGTATTTTTTAGTGTTGTGATGGGCCCAGTGGTGTCTCACGGGTTGGTTTTGTTTCTGGCTCCAGATTTGCTCTGAGATGGGTTTGGCGTCGGAAGAATGAATCCCAAAGGCTAGCTGCAGCCAGCAGAGGGCAGCAGAAAGCTTCCACCGGCTGACTCGAAACAACAGGCATCTAGAGGTAAACAGTCTTGTGGGAAGGTCAGAGAACCAGATAAAAAGCCCATCATGACCAGGAACTGACATTAGAAGGGGTAAGAGGCAGTGCAACGAGAGCCATTTGACATATGCAAGCACAGGCTAATTGTCACAGAGGAGCGGTTCACTTGCATGAAGGACTTGATCGATCTATTCATTTGTGTTTCACCCTAGTGATACATTTAGTGCCTTCCATTCTGGCTTCAGTTTCCTCATTTACGAAGGGCTATGGTGTTAACAACAACCTCATAAGATATGTGAAGACTACTTAGGGTGATTTGTGAAATATCACTGCACGATTGTTGTTGTTGTTGTTTTAAACTCTAGCATCTCTTAAGGTATGAGATGACTGTTTAACAGCAGGCTTTTAGGAAAAAATGGTGCCACTGTAACAAAGCCAACTACCTCTATAAATGTGCATCCTGGCTATAAATAGCATTCTAATTTCAAACTTCTTAAATGAAAAAGACATTTTTCTTTCTTAGATTTAGAGAAATAAAGGGAGAGCCATCACTGCTCAAGCACACCTAAGTGAACTAAAAATGCCTTCTGGCATGTTTAATCTGAGACCCGGGAGAGGCCTGCTCAGCGGTCCAGAGTTTCAGGAGTTGGGGTAGGACAGGAGGTCCCGCTAGGCAGTGGATAAATCTCAGACAAAGGGAGGTGCCTGGGCAAAGATTCTGACACAGGCAAAAATGCAGGACGTTCACAACCCAGAGGGCAATCTGCCGGGGCTGAGCAGAGAGAGCGGCCGGGAGACGTGGTGGCAATGAGACCAGGGAAGTAGATCCAGGCAGCCACACGGGCGGCCCGTGGGCCTTAGTAAATATTTTGGACTTTATTATAATATCATTTGGAAACCTTTAGAATGAATACGGCGGAGGAGAATTAAAGCTAAATTAAAGCCTCAGTGTAGGAGAGACGAGAGGGCAGAGACAGGGACCATCACAGTGAATGTCAGCTCCACTGCTTAAAAACTCCAAGACCTTGGTTAAATAATTAACTAGATTTCCTCAAGTCTAGAAGTCAGGATTCACCAGCAGGTAGCTCCGGAGTCACGAAAACCACAGCGTCGTATGTGATAACCTTGTGCTATGAGTAGCATTGCCTCAAGTGCAGACCTTAACCACAGGATCCCTGACGTGTCAGATGCAGACGACCAGACTCAGGATGGGTTTGGTCAATATCTATCTTCCATGACCTCCTGTGACTCTAGCTTAATAACCGCAGTGATCATTGTTTGCCCATCAAGCCCACAGCAAACATGGCTGAAAAAAAAAATCACTGTGGAGTGCCTTTGGTATTAAACTGCATAGGAGTTGGAAGATTATAAATTTGTGTAGTACAGAGCACAAGACCTTGCATACGTTTCTATCTCTGAAAGTTAAGACCTCCATATTGATGTTACTATGCCTATTTCAAAATCAAGACAATGGGCACCGCTGCAGCATATGCCTGAAAATGTGTGGAAATTTCCAAAGGGACTACATTAGGATAGGAGAAAAATGTAGAACAGAGACATCACTAAGCCCTCTCATCTGAGGGCTTTAATAACATCAGGGCTTTGGAACTTGTACTCGAAAGTCATATTCATTTCTTCTCTTTCATGTATAGACAATGACTACCACCACCACAATAAAACTCATTACTTCAAGAGATTCACACACACACACACACACACACACACACACCACACACACTCACAAATTGGCAAATCCTTTTATTAATATCCTGACTTGCTTAATTTCTTTTTCTTAAATTTTTTTTTAATGTTTATTTCTGAGACAGAGAGAGACAGAGCATGAGTGGGGGAGGGGCAGAGAGAAGAGGGAGACACCGAATCAGAAGCAGGCTCCAGGCTGCGAGCAGTCAGCACAGAGCCCGACGCGGGGCTCGAACCCACGAATCTTGAGCTCGTGACCTGAGCCAAAGTCGGTCGCTCAACCGACTGAGCCCACCCAGGAGCCCCATAATTTCAAACACACTGGGGCAGAACATTGGGGCAGATACTTATGCTATCATATCATATCATGTTATATTGTAGACCTAGAATAGTAGCAATAAGTCAGATTACCACATTAATCGTTTTGGAAAGATAGTTTCTCTGACTGAGGCAAATAGCAAAATGTAGTTTACATTGACTACTATGAGAAACAAACAAACAAAAACAGGTCAAAATAAAAAGACAAAGATGTACCAGCCAATTATAAGCCAAACTTGGGCATGTTGTGCGTGTATGTGTGTCCCCATGAGTGCGCACGTAGTATTAATGACAGTATTAATTAATTAATTAATTAATTAATGGTGGTATTAATGCTATAATAGCAGAGGTGGCACGAATACCAGTAGTAATCGAGTCGCATCAGCAAGTGTGATTAAATGGGAGGCGGTCTTGAGATGGAAACTAAAGTTACCCTTGCATGTGGTCAAATTCACCGGCATCAGATTGGAAATTGATACACCACCTCACAGTCTAATACACCCAATTTTTTCCTGATTAGGAGCAAATGCTAGTGCGTGTCCTCGAGAGCATGTCCAATCTAAAGAGGATAAATGTCTAGTTCCCACTGCACAACGTATCTTTAGGCTCCTGAAATGTTTAACTGTTTCAACTTTGGCGTGGGGTGAGTGATTCTAGTAAACAGGATTGGGCAATTTACAAGCAGAAATAGCTGACTTCTTAAGTTCTCAGCTGTGAGCTGACTTCACGGTTCTCCAACAAAGTTTAACTCCCAAAAAGACAGAACCCGGCTCACTACTTAATTGTTGGTATCTTCACGGAGACATATCCCACTGGACATAAACATGTTTTTGTATATTTGTGTGTGTGAACGTCCTCAAAATTGCAGAATCAGACTTTTAATTTTGATCATAGAGCAATAGAAAAAAATCAATCATTCATATGCCCCCAAAGTAAACCTTAATCAGTGCTTAAAATAATAAACCTTATAGGTCACATGTTGTGACCTCACAGTTAAGTAAAAGTAGTAACCAGGGAAAATTCAGATGAACAATTAAAACAAACCTAAGTACACCTACTTCATTACATATCAGTTACCAGCCTTCTAGAAACTTCTTGGGCCCAGCAGGACACCAAATTGTAATTACAAGAAGACAGTTTATCTGTTACAACAACAAAAAATTCATGAGACCTAAAATAACAGAGGCTGAGGACACACTTTATTTTTGTGCTGAGTGTATTCATCTATCCTAATGTTTGCAAATGTAGAGTACAATCAGATATTCTCACTGAATTTTTCAATTCCATTGAAGATCTCTGGCTCCAAAATAGATCATGATGGTTTTTGTTTTTAGTATCTGAACCTCCTAAATTATCCTGTTCATTAGATTCAGATTTAGAAGAAGTTAAAAACATTAACAGAAAATAAGTAAAAAATAAAAACCAAACCCATGTTAACACAGAAAGCATCTATTGATAGCAGTGATAATTAACTCTAGGAAATAGAGAGGTAAAAATAAAAATAAAAACAGAAAAAGAGACCTAGAGACTATATTTGTAGTGGGAATAATCCTGAAATATAGCAAGGACTCAATTTTACTCAAAAGGATACATAACTGAGTGTGTTTTAAATCTTAAATTTGAAGTTTTAAATTTTAAAACACTTTAAAGCTTTATAATGTAAACAACTCCATCCTCTACTGATGATAATTTGATCAGTAATCACTGATCTTAGTGAGGGAAATAATTAAGAATTCTAATATATAATAATCAATCTGGACTATAAATGAATGATAGCATATGTTTGTATATTTTACTGTTAAATCCTATAAGCAAAACCTCTTTTTATAAATAACCGTGGCTAACCATTTCTTCACCGGAATTGCGAAGTGAATAAAACATATTTTTTTAATGAAATTTTGTCCTAACTCTTCTTTTTACTAACTACTTATTTTTAAGGTGAAATAAGAATTACACTTCCAAAAAATAGGTTGATCTGATGCGTGGCTTTTTTCACGTGGTTTGTGGATTAAAGCGAACTAACGTAGTCGCTGGATTATCAGATGTAATCAACTGGATAGCTTTCCCCGAGTTCAATAGGAACAGACACGATGTTAATGATTTCTTGTTAAACAAATGCCATTCCCTCTGCTGTGACATTTTATTCATTCTTTAATTAGGTAATAGATGTAACAACAGAGACGGACAATTATTTCTCTGTTAATTTGAATTAGTCTCATTCTCGAAGAGATATCTAAAATCTTTTGTTATCATGCCCTTTTTTTCTAGGGCATGCATTTAAATCCATCACTCTTTTGGAAGTGCCAAGCAATATTTAGGCTATGTAAGAGAATTTTTGCTGTCTCTTTACCGGAACTACCCGCATCCACCCAAAACAATGGTATACAATATTGTTTTGAAGATTTACTGTTTCGAGCGGCATCTGCCAAGTGGAATTTGTCACAGTCTCTCCTGGTTACTAGTACAAGGGGAAGTGGCGTCAAAAATATCACAAAAACTTACCCCTTGAGAACTACCAGTCATAGTTACTATATTACAGTTTTGGAGGAATTTCTCCAAACCATCAATCTTATAAAGGGGGAAAAAAGTATATCGATGACCCATGAGTGATACAGGGTACAGCTCAAATGAGTGGACAGGCACTAGGTGAAAACAAATTTGGGGACGCGTAGTCTTCACCCTGAGGCAGAGCACAGTGGAATTCAGACATTTTCCTGGTTGACACTTGTTTTCCTTGTCTGCCGGCTTGGTCGTGGGAAGGGAGCGAACGAACACAGCATCATGAGTGGTGCGGCTGTGTGTCTGAGAAAGCGACACCGTCAACACCTGGGTCTCAGAGAGCTTCTTCCAGAACGAGCTGTAGGCTTCCTTTTAACACCTCTGGGACTCAAAAAAATCTCTCTTCATCTGAAAATATGAAGATATTAAAATAGACACGAGACTTCAGAGAACACACCGTGGAACAAATAAATGGGACATCTGTTTAAAGATTCGAGAGAAAGAGGGAGGCAGAGAGAGAATACCTGGAAATGAAAGTGACTTACCCGCTTCAAGGTCTAAGGATACAAAGCCACCAGAGAAAAATAATAAAAATAAAATAAAATAAAATAAAATAAAATAAAATAAAATAAAAGAGAAGATAAAGCACATAACTGACAGAATGATCATCAGTGGTCCCCTGGGACAGGTGGAGGGTTCTGGAACAAGTTTACAGCTGTAGGTGCTGGGGCAAACTTTTGGGGAAGACGGATGAATATGTTCGATACTTGGTGCTGATTGATCCACAGACATACGCCTATCTCAGAATTTATTATGTTGGACACACTTCGTGCAGTTTACTGTCTTTAAATTCTATCTCACTAAGGCTGAGAAAAAGTAGAAAAACAAACAATTGAAACGACCATCCCTTGTGGGGAATACATTTCTCAGGGGGGAGCAGTGTCCTCAGGGGAGAGGCGAGTTTCTTAGACCGAGAACACGAAGGTGTCCGGAGAAGGAGAGAACATTCTGAAATGGTGACAACAGCTCAGGAATTGGACACTCCAAATCTGTTTGCTTTTGCTTTTTCTGGTGTTGGTTTTGAAATGAAAACATCACACGTGCCAAACCAACGTATCTACAGGACGGGGCACGTATTTAGGTCATTCATGTTCCATATGCCATAAAAGTACTTACCAATTCATGATGAGGCACAATGACAACCATGATGGTTCAGCATGCGAACAAAGAAAAGAATCATGGAGATAGAAAATCTCTGAAACGGAAAAGTTTATCTGAATGGGGAAATGAGTCAAATAGTTGTCTCAATATAAATGAATGCTATTTAAGCAGGGCTTATCCATACACATTTTTGATAGGAGAGTAAAGCCCCTAATGTATCAAAAATTTAGTGTTTGAAACTGATTAATTAGCAATTTCAATTTTAAAGTAAATTAAAAGTCTGTTAATTGAAAACTACACATTTTTACGTTAAAAAGACAAAGAAGCGTTCATCATGAAGTTTGATGAGTTCAAGTCCAGGGGACCGTAGGGATTCATTTCATCTAATGGGTATTTTATAGACAGTTTTATTTTCTTTCAATGGCTTTATGGGAGATATTTCATTTTTCATTTCCCTTCATGTCAGTTAGTCAGAAAGTCTTTAAATGAATATGTAATGATTCCTGATTAATATTTTAAAGCACTAAATATTTTAACAATTCTGACAGAGCTATAAAACAACTTCTAATTACGTTAATGTGTAAAGGAAGGGGAAATGTGATAGAGGAAGGAAAATAACATTCAATAAATTGCAGGCCTATAAATTTGAATTCTAATCATAAATTATTTAAAGAACATCACATCGTATACTGAAAAATAACAATCACTGGTAGAATATTACCAAAAAATCACTGTGTGATAAATGTTATCTTATGTTTCGTGTAACTAGATCAAAACATCCAAGGGTCTTATTAGTAGAGCAACGGTACAAATGTTACTTTGGCCCACATAGTGTTCAATAAATATATTTCAGATAATATATTCTGATATATTCAGCTAATACAGATATGTTTCTCTGTATATTTATTATTAAATGAAATATCCGCAAAATGTATAACAAACAATAACTTAAGTCTCCATTTTTACTTAGACCACATCTCAATTAAATAGCATTTACTAACAATTATTATCGCTAAGTACTGTAAAATATCCATGGAGATTGCACCGTTAGCCGCAGTGTAATGGCAAATAAATAATATTTATGTTACATAAATCAGTGCTTTAAGCAAAGTGCCATTGTCCAGGGTCTATTGCTGCGAATTCCGATTTGAAAACAGAGGGCAAGTTTAAACGTCAAGTTTAAACGTCTAGGTTCCTATCGATAGCATGGTAATAATACTACTTACCTGACAAAACTCTTCGGAGGTTTACTTAATTAATTAAATACAACATCAAAAATAAATGCTAAATTCACACGAACATTTACTTTTTTTGGAGCGGGGCTATTAGCTATGGGCTTTGGGCCAAATGAGATGTACAGAGCAGCAGAGGGTTTAAGGAAACAAAACACATGAACAGAGGGCAAGGGGAGGAAAAATAAGATAAAAACAGACAGGGGGGCAAACATAAGAAACTTCAATACAGAGAACAAACAGAGTGACCTCAGGGGTGGTGCATGGGGGAGGGGCTAAATGGGGGATGGGCATTAAGAAGGGCACCTGTTGGGATGAGCGTTGGATGTTGTAACAAAGCGGTGAGTCACTAAATCTACAACTGAAACCACTTTTACACTATTTATTCACTAACTTGGATTTAAAAAACGCTAAAAAAAGACAAAGAAATAATGAATGATCTCTGAATACTTCTGATGCCTTAAGTCACCTGGACAGTGAGACAAGATGGATTTAACCTTGATCCGTGAAGTGTAAATGCATTTGTACCTAGCACGTGTTCACAAAGTTTGTCTACAATTGCTAAATAGCAGCTAGTGATTTAATAGCAAGATTCCTGTAGGGGTTTAGTTTGCAGAAAATGAAATAGTTAACACATACTAATTCTTAAATAATAAATGCTCTCATTTTCACAGGGAATGCTAAAAAGATTATTTAGCAAACTTTTATTAACCAAGAGAAATATTATTAGGAGTAGGATTCTTTATTTCACAGTGTTTAGGTGTCAACAACATTATAAATAAAGCATGAAATAAATGTTCATTTTAGTTTAGCATGATAATTTAAACTGCGTTATGTAAACGCTTTTCTCAGAGGAACAAATGTAGTAAAATGCAAATTGTGGACAGTTAAAAGAGCTGACACATGTTTTTTGGTTCTTTATTAATTTGATACATTTCTGGTAAATTACTGTATGGAAATAAATGTCAAATTATTATTACTAATTTATGCATGAAATGAGAAATATATTCTGAAAACAAATTCATTTTTGTATAATTAGGTCTTATATTTATTCCTGCTTCATTTTTTTTTAAAAGGTAAAAGAACCAAAACAAACGAGATTAAAAAAAAAAAAGAGAGAGAGAGAAGAGAAGTTTCTTTCTAAGTGTTAAAAGAGCAGATATAAACAGATCTCTCATTTAGAGCTACCAAATTTGTCAGAACTTAAATTCAATACTACTAACACAGTGATGTCTAGTGTGAAATATAATACATACAAACATATAATTTTGAATTTTCTAATAGTCACACTAAAAAGAGTAAAACAAAATCAATCAAATGAACTTTATTAAACAAAGTACATATCAAATGTTACCTCTTCGACAGGTAATTTATGTGAAAATCGTTAATCTAAAGACCATGTTGAATAACTGAGGTGTCCAAAGTCATTGTGGGATAAGTAGTGGAAACATAATGAAAGCAAATGGAATAACTATCGTCTAGTCCCCTGATGGATACCTGACCAAACTATTATGTTAATAACAATCCACTTTCTGTTTTTTTGGATTGCTTGCAATGTAACCATTTTGTCTCCTTGAGGTAACTTTAAGCTGCCTTGCAATAGTTACCTTAACACCTACCACAATACTTAAATCTCTTAGCCACTCATCCTTTCCTGGGCTTCCAGAAAATTCCACGTTCTTGAAATAAACACCTATCATCAACATATGAATGGTTTGAATTTATTTTATATTTTTATTTCATACTGATAAGGAAATATTGGAATTCTGTTGTCAGTAAGAAAATCTTCTTGGTACTCTGATGAAAACACAAATCAGTAAAACACAGTTTCAGCACTCCAGGAAATTGTAATCTGCCAGAAAAAAAAAAAAACAATTTGTAGTCTATTAAGGAAAAATGTAAAAAATCCAGCACTTAGGTCAATGTTATTTCCTGAAAAATATGATTGAAGAGAGCTTATCCTTAATGCAGATCATGGGAAAGTAAAGTTGTCAGGTTAAACAAAAATTCCTAATGAAAAATGCCCACTTAAATTTGAGTTTCAGATAAGGAACGAATAGTGTTTTACATACTTCTTTTAAGTTTATGTATTTATTTTGAGAGAGAGAGAGAGAGATAGCACACACGTGAACAGGAGCGGGGCAGAGACACAAGGAGAGAATCACAAGCGCTGACAGCTTCGAGCAGGACACGAAGCTTGATCTCAGGATTTGTGAGAACATGACTTCAACCGAGGTCAAGAGTCGGTTGTTTAACCAACTGAGCCATCCAGGGGCCCCCAAGTAGTATTTTAAGTATAAATGTGTTCCGTGCAATATGTGAGACATACTCTCTAAAAACTAGAGCTTTAGATCTAAAACTCAAATTCCACTGAGTATTCCATGTATGATTTTGCAAAACTGTTTGAAAGACACTTAGAGGTTTGATTCGACTAGTTTCTGTTTATTAAGTGGTCGCTAAAAACCGTGCAACATTAATTCAGGTGAATGTATTGTATTTCATAAGGAAGGTAAGAGCGTTTATGCATCGGTTATGTGTGAGACAGATGCAAAGTAGTTTTAGTTCTTAATGTTATACGTCAGCAGGATTATCAACATAATGATTAGGATGGCAGTGATTTGAAAACGATTTCACATGAGTTATGTGGACGGAACCGCAGAGAAAATTTTGAGAAAGAATGAACTGTCAACAGTGGAAAGGCTGTGATGTAGAAAGGACGCACCTTTTTACAGCTTCATTCTTTTATCGAAATTAAAAGTGATTTATATGTAATTCTTACAGTTCGTGCAAAAGGTGGATGAACATAATTTATCTCAAATTGCTTCTCATCGACTATTCTTTTATTCAAGTGAATTAGTTTTTTTGTGTTCTTTTCAATATAACCCTAATTTATTTAAGGGATATATACATTTCACAGAAATTATTTCCTCTGAAATTATCAATATGCTGAACACTCGTTAAATTTTAAAAAACGTATACATATTTCAAAATCAGCCTCCAATAAATTTAATAAAATTAATAAACACAATTCAAAGTCAGCCTTGAGTTCTTTCTGTACATAAAAATCTAGGTTAATTTCATCTGCAAGGTGGCCAATTTTGCTCTGTCAGATAACTTGGAAATATAAATAAATAAATAAACAAATAAATAAATATTAATGAGAATAATGTGAGAAATCTACTGCAAGCATATTGCTATTTTTTTTGAATGAAGGCTAACAAGGAAAATAACATTCTAAAAAAATCATTTATTTAAAGCAATTATCCTTTACTAATAGTCATAATTCCAAATTTAGGAAATCTAAAAACATTATTATTATTATTTTAATGTTTATTTATCCCTGAGAGAGAGACAGAGTTAGGAAATCTAAAAACATTATTATTATTATTTTAATGTTTATTTATCCCTGAGAGAGAGACAGAGTATAGGCTGGGAAGGAGCAGAGAGAGAAGTGTGACACAGAATCTGAAGCAGGCCCCAGGCCCCAAGCTGTCAGCACAGAGCCTGACGTGGGGCTCGAACCCACAAACTGTGAGATCACGACCTGAGCCAAAGTCGGACTGTCAACTGCCTGAGCCACCCAGGCGCCCCGCTAAAATCTTATATAATAAAATGTCAGGTCACTTCTTAAACGCGCATTTCTGAGGCTCTTTCGAGCATTTTGTGCGTTGGTCATGTAATTGACAGGAATCTAAGGAATTACAGGGTTTTGTAATTCTTCATCTGAAAGGTGATCTCTGAGAATGGACTTGCCATCTGTGGAAATTAAACAGAGAAAGTTGGGCTCCATATACCTATTTCGCCATTAACAACTACAGCAAAGCTATCAACGCAGAATTTGATCAATTCTAATTCCAGTATCTGGTTTCCACAAGACGCGGCTTTTTTTTTTTTTCCTTTCTAAAATGTAAAGCTGATGCCACTGTAATGCACCAGTTATTCTCAAGAGGAAATGAAAACATGTTGACGTTACTTGTCTAAGGTCAACACGCCTGATCTCTCCTTGAGGTCCATCCCTTCCTACTCATTTATACACAATGAACTGTCTACAGTTCCTATCAAGATAGGAGGTACCTATCAAGATACTACTAGCTTTGCTTGGATTCCCCTTTCTCTTTCCTCATATTTATAGCAGGCTCTCATCAGATCCTAGAACATTACACGGAGGTCATTTTCACACATTCATCTACTCAGCCACTCATTCGGTGATGTTACAAACATTCTAGGTGCAAAGCTCTAGGTGCTGTGTAGGTTGACAAAGCAAGATAGAGCCTTTGCTTTCACAAACCTTACACACCCCTGGAGACAGAAGGCAAACAAAGATTGAGTATGTGTAATGCTATGTATGAAGGAAAACAATCAAGTGAGGATTAAGGATCAAATGGGAAGTATTTCGTGTAACACAGTTAGGGATGGTCATTCTGCTGCAGTGACATACGTGCAGGACAGGGAGTGATGTGAGAAAACAGACAACTGGATTCTTTGGTGACACCATCAAAGCAGGGAAGGTGGTCCGTGCCAAGACCTGAGAGTGATCAACACATTTGAGGAATAGAAGAGAAGTCAGTGTGACTAGAATGGACTGTCAAGGGAGAGACATAGAAGATGAGAGATTAACTGGATGGCCATGGTTAAACATTGCCCGTTGTTATCATGGCAGCCTTGTCCAACCGCTGGGGCCTTTTCTCCTGTGTGCTCCCACAGTACACTGCAGCATTCCAGCCTCAGGCATGATACGCTAAGTCATGGAAGGACTTGTCTTTAGGTCCTGAGAGACAGTGTTATTCCACAGGTCACGCGCTTGCCTCCTACTAGCCTCTCAACTCTTACCTGCCATCTTGTATAAGAGCCCTTGCTCCCCCCCAAGCATGTCCTTTTTGAACATTTACTAGTAGTGCATAATGGTCTCCAAGGCACCATTGAGAGCCATGTGGAGACATGAAAGCGACTCAGAGTGTTTTCCTTAAAAAATATTTGTAATTAGGGGTGCCTGGGTGGCTCAGTCGGTTGAGCGGCCGACTTCAGCTCAGGTCCTCATCTCACAGCTTGTGAGTTCGAGCCGCACGTCGGGCTCTGTGCTGACAGCTCGGAGCCCGAAGGCTGCTTCCAATTCTGTCTCCTTCTCTCTCTGCCCCTCATCCACTCTCATTCCATCTCTGTCTCTCTCAAAAGTAAAGGAACAGTAAAAAAATTTGTAATTAGTATGTTTAAAAATGAGATATTATTTAAAGAACATTTTTGCTTAATGTCCTGATACACATAAAATACTAGGGGAGTTTAAAAGAGGAGATTGTTTTCTTCAACTGACTTTTTAGGGGGTTGCAGGAAGAAGTGGCAGCTCGGGGAGGAGACCCAGGAGGTCTTGGAGGTAGGAGTGATGCTACTGAACCATGAGGCTTGGATGTTGCAGAGGAATGGGCACATGCCCTGAGTCGTGTGTAACACCCTGGAAGTCATGAACTGCATCTAATATTTTGTTCCCTCACTTATGAACAGACAATATCTCACCCCAAACATCCATTTATATTGCTTCCACACTTGCCCGATTCTCCTCCCCTACAACCAGTTCACAAGATGGCAGTCAAAATGATATGTCAAACATAACTCATTATGTCATTTCTCCCCTGTCATTAATATCCTCTACTAGAATATTGTATGTTAATTATACTGAAATTTAGGGGAAAAAAATTCTGTTGGTTCTCCTTTAAACACCAATAAAATCCATGATTCTTGGTTAGGTTTCCAGAAGAACCTCCATGACCAAACCCAAACCTTCCAACCAGACTTTAGTGTGTGGGGTCTCTTTCACCCATCAGGCTTTAACCAAATTGGCTTTCTTTGTTTCATACATTTACCAAGCTTTGGGGAAAATTATGGCCTGTTCTCTAACCATTTCTTTTTCCTTTCCAAAGAATGCCTTTTCCTTGACATTGTCAAGTCAAATATGTTTTGTTCTTCAAATATTACCACCTGATAGCATTCTTCTTTACAACATTAAAAGTCAACCACCCTGTCTCTCTTAGCCTACACCCTTTATTTACATACCAGTTTCAACTCCTTGGTATGTTCTTGTTATTTTTATTCATATCCTGTAATAGAGTCTGTATGAGAGAAAGAAATTTTGGTATTGATCTCTTCGCTCTTTGGTTGGAACAGTATCTATTGTATAATAAGCATTCAAAGTATTTGCAGGAGAAATGAATCAGTGCTGAATACATGAAGGACTTGTGGGGCCCATGATGTTTAAAATACAAGAGACAGATGAGCATTGGTAGCAAGTTGAGAATTTATAAGATCCTCACATTCATTGAGTAAAATCAGATAAATGAGTGATATATGGGAGAACAAGAAAGGGCATGTTAGTGTGGGCTTATGGAGGATTGTGACTGATATTCATTTTAAGTTGTGATAAATATGAAGACATATTTCTTTTTTACTTCTCTTAGTGCTGATTTGAAGCGATCTGTTAAACCCTGTAGAGTGGGAAGTGAAAGAGAGTCCTTGTTAAGGGCTTTTTTTTTTTTCCCCAGAGCAGAGATTCTGACATTACCTTTCAGCTGATTAGAACCAATTTTTAAAATATGGAGATATCTTCACATACCCCATAGACAATTTAAGAAGCTAAATAAATAGGGATTTATCACAAGGAGAAAAATTATTCTTCCTTAATGTAAGTTTCTTATTCACAAGTTCCTTATTACATTGTTTTAAAATCCATTGCACATTTCTAATTATAGGGTAATATTTTCCTGCCTGTAATGTTTACGTACTCGTATCTATTGTATGTGAGACTTTGATCCTCTGTGGGTACTGAACCTGTAGGAGAAGACGTGATAAAGTTATTGTCTAGTAAGTGAGGAAGTGTTCTAAATCTGAAGCCTATCTTTTACTCCTTTAATTCCACCATCTATTTTATATGGATATTTGCATATTTGAGTAATCCATATATTTATTTGAGTAATTTGTTAGATTTGAAATGTTCATAAACTTTTACAGGTAATCTAAGGTTGAACTTCAATTTTTGGCTAAGCCTCGCTGGGAGAAAGGAAGACTCTAACAGAGAATATAGAAATAATAGAGCTAGAACGAAGACCTGGAAATGATTCAATATTTAGCATATGGAATGAGGATTGGAGAAGGGAAATTAATTTTTTGACAGAAGTTGTTCACTAGGGAGCACAGGATTTGTTAAAGTCCCAGTGTCTGAAGGACATTCTAGGCTCATACATGGTTTGGGTGATAATTAATTGGATGATAGCCAAAGATAGTTATACCTTTAATGTAAAGGAGTCAAAAGTGTAGAATCTCAAATATGATTCTCTGTATCACTTTGTCCAATCAGCATAAATATAGAAACTATACCATTAGAACTTGGGACATAAAATAGATATTTGGGCTGGACATAGATTTTTGGAACCATAGAGAATTCAGAGACAAGCACTGGAGGAAATCAAGTTTATGGTTTAGGTCAGTATCAGAAAAGCTTAGGGAATGTGGTGATTGATCATCCTGAGTTTCAATAATATCCCTAGGCTTGATGAGAATAAGAAAATCATGAAGGAAACCAACCGTATTGCCCAAGTTGTTAGAGTTGCCAACTCTAAATACTCACATCTATAAATTACTGTCAGGATACACTGATATATACTTCCTGGAGGTTAGAATTGGTAGTAGGTATTAAAACTTAAAAAGATGGTATTTTTTGATGCAGCAATTCCATCATTCGGAATATATTCTTTATTTCAGCATTCTATTGGAAACACTGCGAAACAGAAGATTTATGGAATCCTTCTATATATAAAGAACGGCTAAGATTGTTCTTTGATGATGAAGTATTTTGGAATTAATTTGTTCACTACATATTAAAGAGTAAAAAAAAGTGAAATTTAATGCAAGTGAATGAAAGATAAGTGAAAGTGAAAGTTAATAGAAAAAAGAGATAAAGAAAGCCCAAAATTTGAATTTGACTAATGGAACAGTGAAACAGGATATCTTGAATAAGGATGCACAATACATTAATATTGTCTCCTAATGTAAAAATATTTTTGAGGCAAGATTCCTTGGATCGTGCACTCCATTTTCTTGCTTAAACCACATTAACAATGCAAAGTCTGATGTCCAGTTTCAATGGCTTTGAAATATTTTGAGAAGAACCTAAAAGCATCTGTGAAGCCAATCAGAACATAATTCTACAATATTTATTACTGTTTCCTATATTGTGATGCCTTCTTGCAAATACCTAATTTAGTAGCATTTTTGTTGACTGAATTTATAAATAGTTACACAATATTAAAGTAGTTTTTAGGGGCGCCTGGGTGGCTCAGTTGGGTGAGCGTCCGACTTCGGCCCAGGTCACGATCTCACGGTCCGTGAGTTCCAGCCCCGCGTTGGGCTCTGTGCTGATGGCTCAGAGCCTGGAGCCTGCTTCAGATTCTGTGTCTCCCTCTCTCTCTGAC
This sequence comes from Panthera uncia, assembly GCF_023721935.1. Taxonomy (NCBI): domain Eukaryota; kingdom Metazoa; phylum Chordata; class Mammalia; order Carnivora; family Felidae; genus Panthera; species Panthera uncia. The sequence continues at coordinate 137,933,693 of NW_026057577.1, read as the reverse complement.
CCTTCCCCGTTCATGCTCTGTCTCTCTCTGTCTCAAAAATAAATAAACATTAAAAAAATTTAAAGTATTTTTTAAAGAGAAAAATACTTTGTACACAAAGACTATGTTTGCTACCATTTAATTAAAATATGTATTGCCAATATAATATGTAACTTGTATAACCAGGTTTGGGAAAAGACATAACTGATTCTTGGTAGGCACTTCACTCAATTAGTGGGAGAAAAAACATAGGTGTATCAGGAGAAAAATCAATATTAAAGGCATCCAGTAAATATTTGTTTTAGAAGCCATAGGAAGCATCAGTTAATTTAAGATTTGGTTAGATTGAAATAGATAAGAAGAGCTTCCACTGAAATTACTGTTTAATCAAAAATTAACATTAGCCACTTCTGCCTCTGAAGATAAGAGGCACTATCATATAATTGAGGAAAACACTTTCTTTAGTGCTTACCTTTATGTGATCTTGCTTACAGAAGCAGATTACTAATACTAGGAAGTAAAACATTATCGCCGGCATCTGTTACGCACAAAAGTTGTTGTCCTAGCAATTTTATCATAGTAATAGGCATTTACAAACACAATTGACATTTATTCTTTCCAAGTTTCTCAAGATGGCATGATCAAAAACTTTAGTTTAAGAAATTTTCTATGCGGGTATATTCATTAAAATTTATCGTGGGAAAAGAGGATTAAAATGAAAGCAATGTGAATCAATCTCTGCTCAACCACAGGAAAGTTATTTAACCTTTTTGAACGTCTATGAAAAATGCATAACAAAACCTATTATGTAGAATGGTCATTAAGATTAAACAAGATATTGCATATAACAAATGGTTCCAGTAATGTGAGTTAAAGACACTTGAAATGAGCAAAGCATTATTGATTTTTGAGAGTTCAACTGTAAAATGTATGCATGATAGAATTGAGAAGTAATGTTGAGTCACCTTAAAGAGATTAAACGTCTCGTAGGTCAGCAAAATCTTGCTATAATATGATTTAATATATTGAGAAAGCCCAAGTTTTAATACATCTACTGCACCTAGTGTAATGTTTCTCACATTTAAGGAATGGATTAATCCTTTTAAAATACATAACCAAAACAAGAAATGAAAAGTTAACAGGTATCCAGTATTAGTTTAAATACATTGTAAAAAATATTTAAATCTAGATTTGATGTAAACCAACTAGGACCATAGCTCGTGTAAAACAAACAAAATACCCGAAAAACTAAGCCAACAAAGTAAAGCAAAAGATGAAGAGTTGTTATGAAAATGATATTCAGACACGGCTATATTTGGTCCATCTGAAACAGCATAGACAAATCTCTGCTTGCACCCTTTCTCTAAGAATAGGTATAATTCCTAGAAATAATCCAAGAGACAACTAAAAGAGACCTGTGAAAAGTAGAAAGAGTTGGCAAATTGATTAGAGACCCAAAGACTAGAGGAACCATCTTAGAATCTTTCTTATACTCTGAAAGTAAGTATGGCCAGCGGAAGAAGGCAACTCAGGCCTGGGCTTTTGGATATCCAACCTGGCAACAGAACATGGACCAGGTAGACTCATTTGTCTGCTGAACTGACTTGAGGGCCCTGACAACACTACCAGAGAAGGTTAGCAGAATGAGCAATGAGGATTGCCTGACAGTAAGCAGCCAGAAGAAACACTGTCCTTTCCTATCGCACCTGAGACTGCCCTCTTTCAGGAGGGCTATCGTATAGCCATTAATGTGCAGCTCATAACTCTTTGTCACTGAGGGGAATATTCTGCCACAAGAAATACCTGCTAAGGAAGCGTTATCATTTTTGTGGATTGGAGACTCTTACCCCACACAAGGTCTGGCTCAGAGAAGTTCCTCTGCCCTCCCAGGTGGAATGAACAAGGACCAACCAACCAGACCAATGTAGTTCAGTAAAGGCTCTGCACATTGATGTCATTGTCACAACAGCCCTCACAAGTATACCATGATCTGTCTGCATAATACAATTCAATGGGGTGAATGGTTGCATAAATGAATCAATGAGTCAAGGAATGAATGTGTAAGTAAGCAACTAAATAAATGAATAAATATGTCCCAAACTACTTAAATAAATGTCAAAATGTCCAGGATGTATTTAAAAATCACCCATCATGCCCAAAACAAGGAAAATCACAACATGAATTAGAAAAGACCACAAGGGCTGCCAACATTGAACTTTTTTTTTTTTTTAACTTTTATTTATTATTGAGAGACAGAGCATGAGCATGGGAGGGGCAGAGAGAGAGGGAGACAGAATCTGAAGCAGGCTCCAGGCTCTGAGCTGTCAGCACAGAGTCTGACATGGGGCCCCAACTCACAAACCATGAGATCGTGACCTGAGCAGAAGTCAGATGCTTAACTGACTGAGCCACCCAGGCGCCCCTAATGTTTATTTACTTTTGAGAGACAGAGTGTGAGTGGGGGAGGGGCAGAGAGAGAGGGAGACACAGAATCCAAAGCAGCCTCCAGGCTGGGAGCCGTCAGCACAGAGCCATATGCAGAGCTCAAACCTATGGACCCAAGATCATGACCTGACCCGAAGTTGGACCCTTAACCAACTGAGCCACCCAGATGCCTCTAATAGAATTTTTAAAAAGTAATAATAAAAGCAAAGTAATCATTAAAGGCAATTTTGAAAATGCGTAAAATAAAGTAAAAAGCAGTTAAAACAAAACAAAACGAAACAGAGCCTCTGGGACCTGTGGAACAATAAAAGACACCCAGCATTTTATCACTGGAGTCAGATAAACTTGGACTTCCCAGCCTCCAAAACCGTGAGAAATAAATGTTTGTTGTTTAAGCCACCTACCCTATGCTAATTTGTTGTGAACAAATACCCAGAACAACCACCAAAAAATATATTACAAAGCGTCTGACTCAAAAACGCTACAAATAAATCAAAGGATCTTAAAAAATGTTCACATGACACACAAGAAAACAAGAAAAGAGAAACAGAGAAATGGAAACAGAGGAAACAAACAGAAAACAAATGGTAAAAAAGCTTACTTAAGCCCTAAGAGCACAATAAGTGCCTTAAATGTAAATGGTGTAAATATACCACTTAAACAAGCAAACAAACAAAACCAACAAACAAAACCAACAAATAAAACCGTGGCTCAAGTATATACTATTGACAAGAAACTCACTTTAAGTTTAATGGCATTCAGAGGCTGAAAGAAAGCATTCGTTTCCAAAAGAGGAAGTGTATATTAATATCAAATGAAACCATAAAATGAATACAATTAAACAGCAAATTTTAAAATAAATGAATGATATTATTTAACAAAACAAATTTGGTTTTAATGCAGCATGTTTAAAATCAAGTATGGTATATAAGTTAGATATTCCCAACTTTTTTTTTTGTTTGTTTTTATGGATCGTCATTCCAAATGTCTATAGGATAAACTAATGAAACAATCCATAAAGTGGTAACTGAAGGACATTTAACAACATAAGTGACCTCATTGATATTCAGTTCCAACACGTTGTTTCCCAATGGGAACAATAGACTGATATTGACAGTTTACATTTTTCAACATATACCAGAAGTCTAGAATTTTCTCAAAATTTCTTATATTTATATGTATACAACTAGTTATTATTGTTTTAATCTTGTGTGAGTCAAACTCGAGAGCTGGGGATATGTCTAACCTGTGGCTACAAGTCTCCCATTTCTGTTCTCCTCAAACTTTTGCCAATTAGCCTTGAAGTTGATCTGTCTTCTTTGGGAGCAACGCTTGCTGTATTAATTAAGCCCACCTATCTTTGTTTCTCATTATCTCCAAACAATTAAAATAACACTATATGTCATGAATACAAAGAAAGATGCAATTATTTACATTTTCAAGGTCATAGTCTAAATTAAAAGACCTCAGTATACGTGGTTTTGTAAATTGTGAGTATCTGTTTTAGGTGGCTAGATTAGCATAACAATTAGAATGCAAATTCAAATATATCCATGGAGATATTGCAGATTCTAGAAGTGCATTTTTGTATGTCTCTTAGAGAAAGTTTACTTTGAAGTATTCAGACACCTAAACAAAGAATATGTCAGGACATTTGTTATGAATGCTTTGTAATAGAAATGCAAAAAAAGTAAAGTTTGATTTTTTTTCTTTGCAAGATGATTCTTCATATAAGTTGAATGAATTGGTCTATTTTTTAGGTTATGTTTAACATAAATCTAAATCTCTTATTTTAGTTCCATGCTTACAACTCACCACCAGATAAGGATTGGATTCCTGTCTAGGTTTTCTTAGAGGATAAGAATCTGTGGCTCTTGCGTATCTTAATGTCTGCTTTGCTTGTGATGGGACTAGTTGTCACTGTAAAACTGTATGACGCTAATTTGCTATAAAACTCTATGTCCAACTATTTGTTCCTTAAAAATATTATAAAAGCCCAACTGTATAAATCCAGCCATTTTTTGCATCTTTTTACTTATCAAAGCCATTATTATATGGTTTGAATGTAAAAAAGGTGAATTATTTTCACTCTTTGGAGAGTCACCAGAAATTTTGGCATAATATTAATTCAGTGTTAAAAACCAATGTCTTTCAGATACATATAAAAAATGGAAAATTACATATTATTACTTAGATTGTCAATCAGCTTTCATTAAAATGTAAAGCAAATATAGAATATTTTAAAATAAAAGTGCACCAAATTAATAAAATACTGAGCGTGGTCAACAATAGCTTTTAATTCTGGATAAACAATTTGCCACCTGTGTTAATATGCATATTACACTTGCTCTTTTTAACATGTAGCTATTTCATCTGTAAAATAGACATAGAATATATCATCACTAGATTATGTAAGAGAAAGTAGAAGGCAATGAGAAAATGTGAAAAAAAATCACCTGGTTTATTTAGCATACATTTTATACACTCAAATTTACATATTGCATTTAAAATTTTGTTCATATATTTTAAGAATAATAACATACTTTGATCTTTAACATACTGATTACATATAGGATGCCATTTTTATTTTTATTTTAAATTCTAATATTTAATAACAAACATATTACATATTTAATAGTAAACATTACAATTGAAGAAAACCATATGACCAGATAGGTAGCAAAAGTGAAAACTATAAAGTAAAAATGCATATAGGTAATCAGTATATAGATTCAAAAAGTATAAGCACATATTTTTGAAATTTAAAAGTTTTGGTAAGGATCCATTATGCTGGTTAAAACAATCTTTATAATATAGGGTTAGTGTCATAATTTTCAGATAAAATACATTTAATTTTGAGATTATATTGATCATTTTGAAAGATACATATTTGTCTAAAGGGTACTTCGACACCAGCCTGATGTGGGACTTGAACTCAGGAACTGCTAGATCAAGCACTAACCATGAGATCATGACCTGAGCTGAAGTTGGATGCTCAACTGACTGAACCGCCCAGGGCCCCAACACTAACCTTTTCTTAAATTAATGTACAGACAATAGCCAAATTGAGTATGTAGTAATGAATATTATTTGTTAGTGAAGATTTAGAATGACATTACGTCATTTGCAAGTCAACATTGTAAAGGAATTGCCAAGTCAGTTTGCTTTAATTGCATAACTTTATTTATAAAAAGTATATCCTTATATATAACCTTCTTTTTTTCCTAAAGTAGGACAACTCGAATTGTCACTTAACATATTAAGACATAATTTAACAGTTGACTCTGGTCTCTAATTTTAAATGCTTGTTTATCATTTGGAAAAAAAATGCCTCAGTCGTCTTCATTTTACTTAGTTATCAACGAGCACAGGGTTGTCCTAAAATATGTCAGGAAATCAAAATCTAAAAACAATATGCATGAATGTATTTAAAGGAAATGAAGCCAAACTATAGTTCCAGAGATGTGTATCTGCTTTGCAAGATACAAGCCTTGCAAAATCGTCCCCTCAAAAAAAAACAAAAACAAACCAAACCAAACCAAACCAAAACAAAACAAAACAAAAACTTTAGCTGTGACAAGTAGTCTCATGGACAAAGATGCAATAGTTTTGCTGTAACTTTTACTGATCTGAGTATATGTGGAACATAGAGTTCAATTGCAAACAATACCCTTCAATACAGACTTAGTATACACTGTATTGTTTCTCAAGGTTATTTGGAATTTAAATCACCAATTTTCATAAATAGTTAGATGGATAGTGAGTTAGAGCTAGAGAAGGAAAGACTGGGAGTTTAGATCTGATTATACTAGTTTCTAATGCTTGAAACTTTGTACTCTAGTAGAAATTACATACGGACCCTCTGATGAGTTATCATTCTGGGTCCCTAGAGTGGTCCAGCCAAGATATTCTCATAACCGTGTTGCAGGGTGTGGTTCCTATCATCCAATTCTCCTTCCATCTGCAATAGGTTTTGGATCTGTGTTCTAATCTGAAACTGCCTGTTTATTCACTCTCTTTACCTTTTGTTGTCCACCAGTATTCCCCCAATACATCTGTTGCATATCTTATTACATTTTAGTCTCTGCTTATCAGAGGAACAAAACTAATACAATGAATCATTCAATAGAAAATTATTGAGTGAGGTGTGCCTGGGTGGTTCAGTTGGTTAAGCGTCCGTCTTTGGTTCAGATCATGATCTCACAGCTCCTGAGTTCAAGCCCACATCAGGCTCTGTGCTGACAGCTTGGAGCCTGGAGCCTGCTTCAGATTCTCTGTCTCTGTCTCTCTCTGTCCCTCTCTTATTCACACTCTCTCTCTCTCTCTCTCTCTCTCTCTCTCAAAATTAAATTAACATTAAAAAAAAAGAAGAAGAAAGAAAGTTATTGGGTGAAAGAAAGAATAGTTGAAATATTTTGGGCTTTAATTTCCCATTATTGGGTGTATCTGAAATGTTATTTACCCCAATGTTACAGTGTTACTGTTTTAGTGAGAACCCCGTCATATCTCAGTTTATTTATTTCCAACAGATTATCTTTTTTGACTCAAAATAAGGCACCAAATCCCATTACGTTTGAACAGATATTCCGGTAAACATAATTATATGGAGACTAGTTAAATTGGGTGCAAAACAATTCAGGAGCAAATTACAGTACTAAAAGGATTCTTCCCATTAGTATAAATATGTAATCATTATTTTACTTTTCTTTCAAGTTGATTGACTCTCCTGGGGTTAGTGATAGAAATTTACATATTTGTCTTTTATGTTAATCTCTGAAGGTAAACTCTACAAAGGCTATTAGAAAACGAAAAAAATCCCCTGATTAATTGTTTCTGATGTTGAACAATTAGCAGAAACCAATCATTTGCATTTTAATAACATTGTAACCATCTGTTAAATGAATGCATTAATCTTGATTAGCTTGGTTCCAGACACTTATGGTTGGGGTTTACTGATGTGTACTCTGATAAGGAGATTTTTAAAGTCATGTATAGCTTTAATTTCCACAGTGAAAAGTAACGGAAGAGAATAATGCAAGCTTAACTAATGTGCTGAGGGAGCGTAGAAAGGAAAAACAAAAATTACTGTTGAAGAAACAAGAAATTTGGATATAAACCCGCTAATTTAAACGAGAAAAGACAATGGTTTTACTTTAATATTTTATGTTTCATAAACCTTGATACAAATCACCCTATGGTATTTGGAGAACTAAAAATGACAAGATAGTGTTTTTCCCCCCAAAAGAAGTAAAATATGAAATTACACTGGTAGCCTACCTATAGCCCACAAGACTTGTGGCGGGGATGGGAAATAAGTTCATTCAATTAATAGAGAATTACTCCACTAGATCATTAAAAGAAAGGTTAAAGGGGTCATTTTTTTCAAAATATTGATTGATCATTGATTGATTTTTCTTACTGAAGTGTGATTAACACACAGTGTTACATTAGTTTCAGGTGTGCAACACGATGATTCAACAGCTCTATACATACATTAACCAGTGCTCACCACAGTGAATGTCGTCACCGTTGTACTAAGCAATGTTAGCACCATCCTACTGACTATATTCCCTATGATCCACCTTTCCCCTCCATGACTTACTTATTTTGTAACTGCACGTTTGTTTTTCTTAGTCCCCCTCATTCATTTAATCCATCTACCACCCACCTGTTCTCTGGCCATCACCAGTTTGTTCTCTTTATTTAAGAGTTTGTTTCGTTTTGCCTCTTTTTTCTTTAATCATTTGTTTTGTTTCTTAAAATTCACATATGAGTGAAATCACATGGCATGTGTCTTTCTTTGACTCATTTCGTTTAACACTATCCCCTCTAGGTCCAACCATGTTGCTGCAAATGTCAAGATCTCATTCTTTCTTTATGGCTGGGTAACACTTCTTTATCCATTCATCTATGTCTGGACACTTGGGCTATTTCCGCACCTTGGCTACTGTAAAAAAACAAAACAAACAAAACAAAAAACAAAAATCAAAACACAACACTGCAATAAACATAAGAGTGCATATATCTTTATATCTTTTTGAATTAGTGTTCTCTTTTACTTTGGTTAAAAATGCCCAGTGGTGGTATTCCTGGATATATGGTATTTCTATTTTTAATTTTGTGAAAAACCTCTAAACTATTTTCCACAGTATTTGCACCGATTTGCATTCCCACCAACAGTGAACCAGGGTTCCCTTTTGTTCACATCATTGCCAATACTTGTTATTTCTTGTGTTTTTGATTTTAGCAATTCTGACAGGTGTAAGGTGATATCTCATTATGGTTTTGATTGGCATGTCCTGCCAATTAGTGATAATGAGCATCTTTTTAAGTATCTAATGGCTATTTATATGTCTTCTTTGAAAAAAAAATACTTATGCAGGTTCTCTGCCCATTTTTTAATCAGATTGCTTGTTTCTTTTGGTGGAGAATTTAAAAGTTCTTTATATATTTTAGGCATTAACCTCTTATTGGAAATATCATTCACAAATATCTTCTTCCACAAAGTGGGTTGCCTTGTTGTTACACTGATGATTTCCTTTGCTGCACAAAAGCTTTTTATTTGGGGGAAGTTCCAATAGTTTAATTTTGTGTTCCCTTCCCTTGCCATATCTAGAAAGATATTCCTATGGCCAATGTCAAAGAAATTCCTGCCTATGTTTTCTTGTACTCGTTTTATGGTTTTAGGTCTCACATTTAGGTCTTTAATCCATTTTGAGTTTATTTTTGTATATAGTATAAGAAAGTGGTCCAGTTTCATTCTTTTGCCTGTAGCTGCCCAGTATTCCCAGCACCATTTGTTGAAGAGACTGTCTTTTCTCCCATTATATATTCTTGCCTCCTTTGTTGTAGATTAATTCATTATAATCATAGGTTTGGTTCTGGGTTGTCTATCCTGTTCTATTGATCTAGGTGTATATTTTTGTGCCAGTGCCATAGTGTTTTGATTACTACAGTGTTAGAGTATAGCATTAAATCTGGGATTGTGATACCTCCACCTTTGTTCTTTCTCAAAATTTGCTGTGGCTATTTGGCATCTTTTGTGGTTCCATATAAATTTTATTATTTGTTTTAGTTCTGTGAACAATGCTGTTGGTATTTTGACAGGGAGTGCATGAAATCTGTAGATCACTCTGGGTAGGATGGACATTTTAAGAATATTAGTGTTTCCAATCTGTGAGCATGGGTTATCTTTTCATTTTTGTGTCGTCTTTAATTGTTTTCACCAATGTTTATTAATTTTCAAAATATGGTTCTTTCTCCTCCTTGGTTAAGTTTATTCCTTGGTATTTTATTATTTTTGGTGCAATTGTAAATGGATCTGTTTTCTTAATTCTCTCTTCTGGTACTTCATTATTAGTGTATAGAAATGTAACAGATTTTTCTATATTAATTTCATATCCTGCAACCTTACTGAATTATTAGTTCTAGTAGTTTTTTTTTTTTTTGAGGAATCTTCTGAGTTTTCTATATATAGAATCATGTATTATGTCATCTGCAAATAGTGACAGTTTTACTTTTTTCTCATCAGTTTGGATGCCTTTTATTTCTTGTTCTTTTTCTTTTATTACTTTTTCTAAAGTGGCCATTTTATAAGGTCACATGATACAAATTCCATTCCTTTCAAATGGTCTCTTTGTGGTTTTATTGTTTTAACAATAGTCTTTTTATTTCTGCAGTTCTAAAAAGATGACCCATCAGTGATTTCTGAGTCATACTTAGCCTCTAGAGATATGTATGGTTATGATTGTGTGTAAATTATCTTTTAAAGAAATTAAAATTTCTCTCTCTGTTTCTGAATAACAACAGAACCACCCCATAGGTAACATCACATTTAATAGTAAATATATTGAATACTCTCAGAAGAGGAATGAAAGTAAGGATTCCCAATCTCTTTATGTCTGGTGAAAATGTTACCCCAAATTCTACGTGTTTATTAAGGAAAGAATACAAGGTGTGCTTATAGTTTAGAATAGAAGTGGTAAAACACTCTGTTTGAAGATGGCATTATAACCTATGTAGAAAATTTAAGAACTCTCTAAAATAAACATCAGCACTGGCAATAGATATTATCAGTGCCATTGGCTAGCATGGTCATTGGTGAATATATGAGTAGAAATAAGCTTATTCTTATACGGTCAAAGTAATTCTTAGTAAGGCACTAATGTAATACAATGGAGAAAAGAGAGTGTTTTCAATAAATGGTGCTCAAAAAATATGGCTATCCATATTAAAAAAAGTGACTCTGGACCTTTTTCTCATACCATATGCAAAAATTAATTTCTGAGAGTGCATAGACATAAATATTAAAGTCAAAACCATAAAGATGTTAGAAGCAAACATACAAGAATATATTTGGGGTTTGGGAGTGGGATTTTTTTGGACAGAAATCCCAAATAGACAAACTTAGAAATGAATACTTTAAATTCGCCAACATCAAAAAATTTCACTTATCAAACCACATTGTCAAAAATGAATTAGTAAGTCACAGACTGGGAGGGAATTTTAAACAGAGGGTTTGACTGCAATTTTGATATATGCAGAAATTTGCAACTCAGGAATGGAAAGCAACAATCTCAATACAATTGTGCAAGTTTCTGAACAGACCCTTCGTAAAAAAAGTTACACTAATAGCCCAAAACATGAGAACATGCTCAACATTATCAGTCATCAAGGGCATGCAGTTTAAAGCCACAATTTCATATCACTACATTCTGACTAAAACATCCCTAATAAAAGCATATGAAACATCAAATATTGGTGAATATGTAGAACGGCTGGAACATTTAACACATTTTTGACAGGAATGTCAAATCATTCACACAGTGGTGAAATGTCTCGAAGGTTTTCATAAAACTAGATAAGCTAGACCAGTGTAAGAAGGAAAAAACAAAACAAAACAAAACAAAACAAATACAGTCCTTCCCAGCAATTCTACTTCTCAGAATTATTAGAGATAGATGAAAATATGTTCAAAAAATGAATTACAATAATCATATCCAAGAATGATTATTGTAATATTTATTTATTACAGCCCAAATCTGGAAACACCCTCAAATTCCATCAATAGGAAAAATGGCTAAATACATTGTGGTATTGTCCAGAAATGTGATGCTATTCACATCAGAATCAGCCAGAATAAAAACATAGAATGAACTCGTAATATATGCAACAACATGGATAAGTCAAAAACATTTTACTGAGTAAAAAAGAGACTGACACGAAAAGCATATTGTTTTATTTCATTTATATAAAATTCTAGGATAGACACAACTAATCTATGATACAAACATAATCAGAATAGTCCCTGTCTCTTGCAAATGGGTATGGGAATTAACTGGGAATAGCATGATGTTGTAAGGGAATTGGAATTTTCTCTATATGACTGAATGTTTGAGTTCCACAGGTATATACGTATGTCAAATCTTGGAGAATGTATACTTCTCATGTGTGTATTTTATGTAAGTAAAGTGTATATAAAAAGCCAATTATTGCAAGCAAATATTGAATTATTTTTAATGTTTTGCATGCTGCAATATGTAGGAGAGAGTTTAATATTATCAATATACTTTAAAGTAAAGGTACCTACAATGGAGGATGCACAAACAGGCAGATGGACAGACAAATAGATATGAGTGAGAAAAAAAAAAGACAGAATGTATCTTTGAAAAATTAAGAGGCAGTGATACAGGACTTCACTATACAAATTTCTGTTAACATTTTTGGGGTTTGAAAAGGTTTACATTGTTGTATTGGAGCACAGCATAAGCTCCTTGCACAGGGAGTCCTCACTCTGTACAGTTCTGATGCACATAGATTTTGCTACTATAGTTTACTTAGATAACTGAAACCCTCCACGATACAATTGGAATTTCAGTTGCCAACACATATGAGGTGTGAGTCGCTTCATAAAGTACAAACATCACTGCTAGCTCTATAGTTCACAAATCACTACATAAATAACAGATTAGCACGATGATCAAGCACCGCTGCTCAGTGATCAGTCATCTTACAAGAGTCAGCTTAGCGTATCGTATTTACTTCTTGCACAGACAGCAGAGTGTGTCCTTGCATTACCTCCTTGTACGTCAGCAACAGACGCACATGACATTTTAAAAATAAGCAACGAGATGAAAGAAGAAATTGAGCTCCCATATAGAAAGGACAGCAAAGAAATACGAATGGTGACTCTGGAAATGAAATCCTAATAGAATGTCAATGGAGTTTTAGAAGAAATGGCTGGTCATGTCAATCTTGGCACTGATATGTTTGCTAGACTCCAGATGGGTAGCCAGAGGACCAGGAAAGACAAAGTTACCGGTAAGTACTTTGGAAAGGGATAGAGAAGATGTCCCAGAGGGACTGAGCCAGCAGATACTTCACACTAAAAGAATGCTCCAAGATATTTCATGAGATTTACAGCACAACAGAGAAAATGTTTGAGGTTAATTCAAACTCAGTGCTGGTATCATAATACAATCTATGTAGTGAGAAGAAGGCAAGGACTTTTCAAACTATTCTTTCTCTATCGAAGTATCGTTGACATAAAATCTTATTTTAGTTTCAGGTATACAGGATGGTGACTGGACAATTATACACGTTAGGAAATGCTCACCTCGTTGAGGGTAGATACTCTCTGTCACCATACAAAGTTATTGCAATATCACTGACTCTATTGCTTATGCTTTACTTCAAACTATTGTTGCTACCATTTCCACAAGGAACTGAAGGACTTTAATTCTTAATGTTTTTAATTACAGGGTACTAACTACACTTTTTTTTTTTTTTTTGGTTTTCACTTCTCTATATGGCATATGCAATAGTAAAAGAGCTTTTAATGTTTTGACAAACATTTTTGAAGATGATAGCACAATTGGATTTCCCCCCCAATTGGTAATTTTGATTGCCTTGAACAGTCTATACTGAGTAACCTTCTTTTTATTTATTAAAATTTATTTATTTATTTTGAGAGAGGCAGAGAGAGTGTGAGTGGGGGAGGGACAGATAGAGAAAGAGGAGAGAGAGAGAGAGAGAGAGAGAGAGAGAGAGAGAGAGAATTCCAAGCAGGCTCCACGCTGTCAGTGCAGAGCCAAACAGGGGGCTCAAACTCATGAAACTGCGAGATCATGACCTGAGCCGAAATCAAGAGTCTGGCACCTAACCGACTGAGCCACCCAGGAGCCCCTGTACTCAGTGGTCCACTTTATCATCTGGTCCTGCTCTACAAAGAAGACAGCCCATATATGCTATAAAACACACTTGAATATCACTGGCTACAGAGAAAAACAAGAGTGAAATTTTATTGTGAAGGGATATTTTATCAAAAGAACAAATGACAAAAAAAAAAAAAAAAAAAAACAAATGACACATGATAAAGAGTGGAGGTAGGAAGGAGGAAAGAATTCTCAGTGCTGGCCAGCTGTTTTTTCTTGACTGTATCCAAGAACCTTAAAACTCGGTTTAAATGTCCCTTCCACTGTGAAACCTTCCCTCACCATTTTCCCCTCCAAAAGAGACAGTCGGAGATTCTGTTCTTTCTGAACCTTGTGTACATCTCAGAAAGTTTAAATAACCCATTTAAATCCATATACATATAGAGTGCTGGGGCTGGGGTTTGATCGAAGGAGATATTTGACATGCTATTAAGAAAATTCAAGGGGACAAAATATACATCAACCATATCATAATATTAAGGATAATGAAATGATTTTAATATCAAACAATTCTTGTGTTTAAAAAATAGAGGTAAGTAATTAAAAATAGGATATTTTTACACACTCTTCCTGTTCAATATGTTGCAAATTCAAAACATAGGTTGTCATTTTTGGTAAGTTGGCTTTATTGTGAAAATTTATGAAGTAAATATACACAATTTATTGACTACTAGAACTTTATGAAATATTTTCTGTTGGAAATAAGATGTAATTGGTCATTTTAATTATCTTTTGACCTATTAGTAACATAACGACACCTTTATTTTTTGTTGTCAACATCTTTGTGATCTAATTTAAATATTCCTTATAGTCCCCCACTCTGTGACATTTATTTTTTTAATTTTTTAAATTTTATTTATTTTTGAGAGAGAGAGACAAAGTGAGTGAGCAGGGGAGGGGCAGAGAGGGAGGGAGAATGTGAATCCCAAGCAAGCTCCACACAGCACGAAGCTCGATGCGGGGCTCGACCTCACGAACCGCGAGATCATGACCTGAGCCAAAACCGAGTCAGACATTTAACTGACTGAGTCACCCAGGAGCCACCCTCCCCTTTTTTAAAATTATTTTTTAAGTTTATTTATTTTTGAGAGGGAGACAGACAGAGTGTGTGAGGGAGGGGCAAAGAAAGAGAGAGAGAGAGAGAGTGTGGCATTTATTTTAGCTACAGTGCCTTAAAAGTAATAGCTGAAGTTATTTTTGTTATGGTTGTGAATTTACTCATAAAATATGTTTTTATTTTTTTTTAATATTTATTTATTTATTTATTTAGAGATCCAATGGGGCAGAGGGGCAAAGAGAGAGAAAGAGAGAGAGAGAGAGAGAGAGAGAGAGGCCTGTGTAGGCTCTGTGTTGACAGCATAGAGCCCAACAAGGGACTCCATCCAATGAACAGTGAGATTATGACCTGAGCCAAAATTAAGACTGAGACACCCAGACTCCCCTAAAATTTTTTTACTGTAAAAAATTTATAGTATAAAATGTTCATCTGAACAACTTTTAAGTGTGCAGTTTAAGACATTAATTACATTTGTAATGCTGTGCAAATATCACCACTATTTCCATAACTGTTTCATCACCTGAAACAGAAACTCTGTACCTTATTTTAAGCAACAATTGCCCATTCTTACTTCCATTGTGATCTTGGTCAACTCTAGCCTATTTTCTGTCTTTATGAATTTGCCTACCGAAGGTATTTCATACAAGCGAAGTCATACATTCCTTTTTTACTCCTCAATAATGAGAATTTTTTAATTGAAGCATGTGATCAGATAATATGAACTCTGAAAAGAGATATTTTGCTTCTTTGCTCATAAAACGCTACACTTTTGTTAACATTTTTTACTTTTTTTTCCCTCTGTAGTTTTAGTGAATAGCGTTATTTTATTTTCGTTTTCTTTTGCACGTATTGCATTAATGATTTTTGTACTCTTTAATGTTCATATCCTTTTTTTTAATCTTAAGCATATCTTCACTCTTTTGTCGTCTACTGGAACCTATCCTTACTAATATGATAGCATTATGGTTTTATTTATGTTTTGTTTTAGCTTTAAGAAGTTTATTTTTTGTTTCAATTTTTTATAAAGTCTAGTTAGTTAACATACAGTGTAGTATTAGTTTCAAGAGTAGAATTTAGTGATTATTGCTACATGTCTTCTATTGTTTCAATGAGTCTTGCTGAGTCATAGTCAGAAAACTGAAAACTGCCTTACCCAGGAAGCAGTTATGATGCAAAAGGCTGTTAATTTTTTTTTTGTATTTACAAAACTTAGAGTTTTAGTTTAAAGTAAAGTCAATTATATATCATGGCTTCTTTTTCCAATTGACATTTCACAATCAGGTTCTGCTCTTAGAGGTAGCCTTTCTTGTTGTGTTTACAGAAGCTTCCTCATCTGCCTACACAGTGCGTGCAGTTGGAAATCTCCCACCTCCTTTTTGAAGACGTCGATTCCTCAGCCCCACTCCCACTCCACGTGAGTTTTTCATCATCCACAGTTATAATTCATGATATTATTCAATACTGGCTTGCATCAAAGAAGACATTCTTAACGAAGGGATCAATGAAGAGTCTCACAAACACAATCCAAGGAAATCCTCACATTGAAAAGTGGATTTGCACTTCCCTTACATTCATTTCATTGCCAAGGACTTTATTAAATCCCTATTGATGAACAGAGGTAAACAATCTTAGCAAGTTTTAAGCGACAAATGAGACAATCCTAAATTATGCAAAACCCCAAATCACTTGCTACAGGTGTGGCCTTGCAAAAGTCACATAATTTCTCTCATTTCTGTTTTCTTCTCACTGAAATATTGAAAATTATTTCCATGTTTTATTGAGATTTCGATGTAATATGGATAATTTATTTTTGTTTTTTGAAGTAGAGATTCCTTGTGTATTTTATTTTATTTAAAAAATTTTTATAATGTTTATTTATTTTTGAGAGAGAGAGAGAGAGAGGGAGAGCATAAGCAGGGGAAGTCAGAGAGAGAGGGAGACACAGAATCCGAAGCAGGATCCAGGCTCTGAGCTGTCAGCACAGAGCCCAATGCAGGGCATGAATCCATGAACTGTGAGATCGTGACCTGAGCCCAAGTTGGATGCTTAACTGAATGAGCCACCCAGGTTCCACTCCTTGTGTATTTTAGATATTAGATATTTAATTGTTTGAAACATTGGTCCACATCTTCCCTACATGTTATCTTTCTGTTCCTTTTCACAACCGTTTACGTTTTCTTGTTAATACTTATGTTCATATCTTTTACCAAAACTTCCTTGAATTATTTCTTTCCTTTTCAGAGTGCTATTTCTGTCTTGTTCCTGACTTTTCATTTATCCTAAAAAGATTTTTGCTTGTTAAACATACTAAGATGTGTATGTCTGAGAATATGTTTCTTGTTTTTCACATTTAAGTACAGTTGGTATATACAAAAAAAATCTGGGTTTAGAATTAATTTCATTCATTGTTTAAAAAAATATTATTCATTGTTTTCTCATATTTGGTGAGTTCATTGTATTGGTGAGATACTTTCTAAGTTGCTGTTGAAATGTCTGATGTTGATATTATTCTTACTGCTTTTAGGGCTGTCTTTTTACAGTTTTCTCTTTGTCTTTAGCATTTGAAGGGTCCTCAAGAATAGCTGTGCATTTTCCTCATTTATCCTGGCTTATATTTATTTAACCCATGAAAGCTAAAGACTTTTATCTTTTGTTAGTTCTGGAAATAGTGTATGTCAGTTTCTCTCTCTCTCTCTCACCACCCTCATTTTCTTGTTCTGTCATTTGTTTATTTTCTTGATGTCATTTTTACTTCTGAATATCAGCATTTTTTTTTCATGATTTGCCCTGGCATTACTACTTCCTTTTGCCCATGGAACTGTTTATGGACTCAAGTTTCCAAATTATATTGTTTGTCTTTAGTTGTTTCCATTCTGTTTCCATTCTGCTCTTCTCTTTCGTTTGAAAAATAACTATTACAACCTCCAACAACAATACACATGTTTAGGTTATATATGTGCATATATGGTCTCAATTTTTTGTTTTCAATACACACATATAAATAGTTTCATATTTCTAGTGTGAGTTACTTATATCCTCCCTTAAATTTTTGAGGCTGCTTATGGTGCCCAATTTGATTTCTTCACCTTTTGTCCCACGATTTCTAATTGGTGTCACAAATATTGCTGAAGTGAATAACTTCCCTTTATAGCAATAGGTCTTTGAAACATGGGTACAGCTGACCCTTGAATGACATGGGTTGGAAACGTGTGGGTCTAATTATATGTGGATTTTTTACAGTATAGGACCGTAAATGTATTTTTTCTTCCATATAACTTTCTTAATAACATTTTCTGTTCTCTAGCTTACTTAATTATAAGAGTGCCATGCACAATACATATAACATACAAAATATGTGTTGTTTTTGTTATTGGTAAGGCTTCTGGTCAAGACTAGGCGATTAGCAGTGAAGGTTTTGGAGAGTTGTCATGAGCACGCAATGAAGGCGCACACACAAGCTGTGTTTTTCCACACTGTCACCTTTATTCAGTCACAAAGCAAAATAAATCACAATTATCAAGCGGGCTCAGGATTCTAAACTCAACGACATCTGCCCGTGTGATTAAACTCGGCGTTTTTTTTTTAAATTTTTTTTTTAACATTTATTTATTTTTGAGACAGGGAGAGACAGCATGAACAGGGGAGGTTCAGAGAGAGAGGGAGACACAGAATCTGAAACAGGCTCCAGGCTCTGAGCTGTCAGCACAGAGCCTGACGCGGGGCTCGAACTCACGGACCGTGAGATCATGACCTGAGCCGAAGTCGGACGCCCAACCGACTGAGCCACCCAGGCGCCCCTAAACTCGGCTTTTTACACAGCATACAGAATAGGACCATAAGACAAACCACACAACAAACAAGATAACAGAAGGGTGTAGAAAGTTAACGAACCAAACGAGAAGTCAGTCGGTGTCATGCGTTTGAGATAAGGCCTCCGCCTGGCCCTGGTCAGCTCTGGGCACTTACAGCCGATTATGTTCAGGCAGTGAAGGATCTCAGTTCTGTTCAGAGATCAATCCAGCAGAGCCGTCGTGTGGCAGCTGCCTTTTTTAAGTGGTCAGACGTAGAGGGGTCACGTTTGAAGAGTCTGACAGTTTGCTGCAAAAATCCTCCCCTTTTTAAAGGGATTTCCTCAGTCTTGGGCCCCTGCAGACCTCCTCGGCTTCTGCTTCTTATCAGTTCTGGGGTGTCAGCTGACGCTGGTCTGGGCGATATCTCATGGCTGCAGTGTTCTTAACTGCTTGTGTCATTGCTTGACACAGGCCCCTGCTTAGCATGAGTGACTCCATCTTGCTCTCGACAAGAGTCAAAAATTATGTGCAGAGTTTCTAGTGTGTGGGGTTGGGCATCCCTCACCCCCTTGTTGTTCAAGGGCCACCTGTGTTTTCTTTCATCTGAAAATTTATTTCCCCTGAATGTATCCTTGAACTTTTCTGGCAGTGTGAAGACCAGGCTGAATCTGAGGCTCTGGCTTGTGTCCATTCTGTTCTCTAATTGTTTTTATTATATTTAGTGGTTCTCCACTCTAGATGCTCATTACATTCACCTGTAAACATAGTTAAGAAGCAAATATTTGATCAGGTAATTCCTGAATCTCTGGGAATAGTCTCTGGGCGTCAAAATCAAACTATTTATGCTGCAGGATTTATTGCTCGCCCCTGTTTCCTTTTTTTCTATTTTTACTCAATAAGGAGGAAAGATACAATAACAAAATAAAAATGTTTCCCTCTGACCCATGAATAATATCAATAAAAGTAATAAGATTTTTTCTTAAATGGAAATGTTTTTTAAGTTTATTTATTTATTTTGAGAGAGAAAGAGCAGAGGGGTGGGGGCAGAGAGAAAGAATCCCAAGCAGGCTCCAAACTATCAACACAGAGTCCAATGCGGAGCTCGAACTCAGGAACTCTGAGATCATGACCTAAGTTGAAACCAAGAGCCGGACGTCTAACCGACTGAACCACCCAGGCTCCCCTAAACGGGCAATGTTAATCTGATTCTCTAACTTTTGCAGGTGGCCCAGATTAGAGTTTTCCATATGTTGTTCTGACTGCCAGTGTTCTATGCCCCTATGTGTGTACATATACCTGCCTATTTTTTTCAACCTTCCTGTAAACAAAGGACTTTTTTCTTCACTTCTTCTTGGATCTTAGGCACGTGTTTACCAGACAGACGTATTTAATAGGCCTGTTTGAAATGAATGAACAAGACCAAAAGAAACAGAAAAAAAAATTGACGTCTACCTGTACACATGCTAGTGTTCTCGAGTTTCCTGCCTTAAGGTAACCTAGCAGAGACAGAGAAAAAAGAGGACTGTTTCCTTATTTTTCAGCAATGTTTACTTAATCCTGTTTGCGATGCTTAGTAGTTACCTGTCTAGAGTTTTTAAAGTACTAACCTACTCAACAGCCAAAGGAAACTAGCATTTAAAAACTACAGGTGCCACCTGTACACAAATGGAGGTAGAAAATCTTTTTAATTTTTGTTGTTATGGGGAAAAACGTGGCTGCTGTCAGATATGTGAATGCAAGAACTTGGAGTGGAGGGTTATTGGGGAAAAGATCTAAGCCACCATTAACCATCTGAGATGGACTTTACTCAAATGCTCCTTGATTTAGTCAACATAGAAGAAAAAGAACATGACCCTAACAAGACTTTCAATTTTATTTATTTGTTTCTTCATTCATTCATTCATTCATTCCATCATTTGTCCTTTATGTATTCCTTGATTAGTTGATTTCTCCCAGTTGATGAATGCTCCTACTTAGGCAAAGAAATAGCATAGAGCTGGGACATTTTGGGGGCACAATCTGAAAATCTGTTACTTTTCCATCTACATCAGCTAACAATTTTTTCTTCTAAAAAATAATACTGTAATGTATTTGTAAAACACAGTCTGTATTTTACAAATAAGAAAATTCGAATTTAGTGATATTTATTAATTTTTTTTCTTAAGGTTCACATTACTGATAAGTTGCCAAGGTGCTCTTTGCAATTCCAAAGAAGTAGGATATTCTTTTGAAAATGACCAAGCAGGTCTTACAAGAATATTTATGTTGGAAGTACGGTGCAAATGGTCTTGCTTTAGAACCAAAAGAGAGATACGTGCCATCAATTCTATCAAGAAAAAGAAGTTTTAGTGAGCGAGAATTCAGTATCTCCTGGAATTATATAAATTGATTTGTTTCTTAATTGTATTGAAGAGCCGTCACCATCACAAATGATGGAAGAGTCTATTTTGGTCTATTGCACAAATTTCGGAGTGGAGTTACCTGGCACCTGTAAGGTATTATCACAATGGAGGACGGAAGTTCTGTTTGAGATCCTGACATGATTGAAGATTACAAAGCAGGTGGCAGACTCTATGCAAATTATTCTTTAAGAGTTTTTTTTTTTATTTCAAGAAAAATAAAATTTGTTTACCTCAAGTGAAGGTCAGACATGGTGTGTATATCAGATGTAATTTAGGGCCAAGTGAGGAATCCAGAGTGAAAGAGGTTTTAATTTACTACAATAGTCATTCCAAGGACGGTGGAGTAGATTAACTGTTAAGCCAGTAGCCATTAAGAGAGAAGGGAACTTAGAAGATTGATGAACAGGAAGCAAGCTCTACCCAAACTCTTTTCCCCTCCACAACATCAGCACGTCCTCCATTTACCCATCACAGTTTGGAGGAGAGGGGGTAAGTTAATCAGCTAGCTGCTGATCTGACAAAGGGGATCCAGGAGGGCATCGTAGAAAGTTCTCTGTCACATTCACAACATGCTGTTGGAGTGTTGGGGGTGTAACAGGTTGTTGACATGGCACCCTTTGAAATAAACATGCTGATGGTACCACATAGAAGTCTGGAGGAGCCCTTGGAAAGGCCTGGATGTCTAATATAATTTATTACCTGAATACGCTCCATCAGTTAAATTCTTCAGAGAGGATAAATCCCCATTTCGTTAAAAGTGGCACTCTGGGAGTAGGCATGGTCAATGAGAAAATCAGGATATCTGATTTTGCTTCGCTATGCTGAACAAATAGCTGCCCTTGAATTGTTAGAACTACTCATAAGAAGTGTTTAACTTGGGGGATTTAGTTATAACATGTAGTTTTCTAGAAAAAGAATCAGAATATCTACATCAAAAGTAATTGCCACAATCGAGATAGTGAACATTTCTGTCACCCCCAAATTCTCCTCCTGCCTCATCATCATTCCTACTTCATGTATCTTCATGTCTCCTTCAATCTTAAGCAACCACCAATCTGCTTTCTGCCACCATAGATTAGTTTGTATTTCGAAAATTTTGCATAAATGGAGTCAGAGTATGTTCTCATTGTTGCCTGGCTTTTTTGCAGTCAACATAAACATGAGAAAATTCACACACACTGCAGAGGGTAATAATAGACCACTTATGTTTATTGGCAAGTAGTATTCCATTGCATGGGTATGACACAACTTGCATTGATATTTGAATTGTCCACTTTTTGGCTATTACAAAGCAAGCTACTATGAATATTCACGCAAAAGTATTGTATTCATGCCAGTCTTTGTGTTGGTCCCTTCCCTTCTTTCAGAGATCATTGTACTTGACTTCTTGAAATCTAGATCCTGAATACCATTTCTTCATGTGTGGTGTTGTTGTTTTATCAAGTGGAAGGGTAAATATGGTCCCTTTGACTGTAAATAAAGTCCTGAAAAATTTTTGTTTTTCGACAAATTTTCTGTATTTCAAAGGATTTGAATATCAAGGATTTGAAATACAGAAAATTGTATATTACATATACATATACATATAAAGGATACAGATGGCAGCATGGCAGGACCTTGTTTCAGACCACTAGTGATCTTCACTGGGAATATCCTATTGGCTCTTTTCCTGTTTTATTAATTTTATTTATTTTAATACAAATATAGTTAACATACAGTGTTATATTAGTTTCAGATGTACAATATAGGCATTCAACAATTCTATATATTACTCAGTGCTCATCATGACAAGTGTACTCTTAATCCCCATCACTATTTCACTCAACCCCCTACCCACCTCCCCTGTGGTAACCATCAGTTTGTTCTCTATACTTAAGAGTCTGTTCCTTGATTTGTCTCTTTTTATTTTTCCCCTTGCTCATTTGTCTTGTCTCTTAAATTCCATATATGAGTGAAACCATATGTATTTGTCCTTCTCTGAATGACTTATTTCACTTAGCATTATACACTCTAGCTCCATCCATGTTTTTGCAAATGGCAAAATTTCCTTCCTTTGTATGGCTGAATAATATCCCAGTATATATAGATATAGATTATATCATCTATATCTATCTACCTATGTATCTATCTATTATCTATCTATCTATCTATCTATAAACTTCCCCTTTATCCATTCATCTCTCAGTGGACACTTGGGCTGCTTCCATATCTTGGCTATTGTAAATAATGTTGCAGTAACCATAGAGGTGCATATATCCTTTTGAATTGGTGCTTTCATATTCTTTGGGTACATACCCATTACTGGATGACGGGGAAATTCTATTTTTAAATTTTTGAGGCACCTCCATATTGGTTTCCACAGTGGTTGCACCAGGTTGTATCCCCACCAACAGTACAAGAGGATTCTTTTTCTTCACATACTTGTCAACACTTGTGTTCTGTGTTTTTGATTTTAGCCATTCTGACCAGTATGAGGTGATATCTAATTCTAGTTTTGATTGTAGTTTCCTGATGATGAGTGATGTTGAGCATTTCTTCTGGTGTCTGTTGCCATCTGTATGTCTTCTTTGGAGAAATGCCTGTTTCTGTCTTCTATTTTTTAATTAGATTATTTGTCTTTTGGGTGTTGAGTTGTGTAAGTTCTTCATGTATTTTGCATACTAACTTTTATCAGATATGTCACTGGAAAATATCTTTTCCCACTCAGTCATTGCTTTTTAGTTTTGTTGCTTCTTTCTTTTGCCTTGAGAAGTTTTTATTTTGATGTATTGTCAATAATTTACTTCACTTTTATTTCCTTGCCTGAGGAGACATATTTAGAAAAATATTTCTATGACTGATGTCAGGGAATTTATTGCCTGTGCTCTCTTCTAATATTTTCATGGTTCAGATCTCATATGCAGGTTTTTAATCCATTTTGAATTTATTTTTTGAAGAGTGTAAGAAAGTGGCCCAGTTTCTCTCTTTTGCATGTAGCTCTTCAGTTTTCCAGACATCATTTGTTGAATAGATTTTATTTTTTTCCATTGCATATTCTCGCCTCTTCTGTCAAAGAGTAATTGACCATATAATCATGGGCTCATTTCTGGATTGTCTGTCCTCTTCTATTGCTCTATATGTCAGTTTTTGTGCCAGTACCATAGTGTTTTGATTATTACAGCTTTGTAGTATAACTTGAAATCTGGAATTGTGATACTTCTAATTTTGTTTTCCTTTTTTAAGACTGCTTTTGATATTTTTTTTTTGTGGTTGCATACAAATTTTAGGATTATTTGTTCTAGTTCTGTGAAGAACGCTGTTGCTATTTTGATAGAGATTGAATTAAATCTGTAGGTTAGGTTGAGTAATATGGCCTTTTTGCAGTATTTTTGTTTGTTTTTTTTTAATCTGTGAGCATGGATATGTTTTCATATGATTGTGTCTTCTTCAATTTCTTTCAACAGTGTTTTATAGTTTTCATAGTATAGGTATTTCACCCCCTTCATTAAATTTATTCCTAGGTATTTTATTATTTTAATGCAATTATAAATGGGGTTGCTTTCTTAATTTCTCTTTCTGTTGCTTCACTATAGGTGTATAAAAATGAAATGGATTTCTGTACATTGACTTTGCATCTTGCAACCTTACTAAATTCACTTATCAGTTCTAGTACTTTTGTGATGAAGTCTTTTAGATTTTGTCTATATTATATCATATCGTCTGCAAGTTGTGAAAGCTTTACTTCTTCCTTACCAATTTGGATGCATTTTATTCCTTTTTTCTTGTCTGATTACTATGGCTAGAACTTCCAGTACCATCTTGAATAAAAGTGGTGAGAATGTGCATTCTTATTTTATTCCTGATCTTAGAGAAAGATCTCAATTTTTCACCTTTGAGTATGATGTTAACTGTGAGTTTTTCATATATGGCCTTTATTATGTGGATGCATGTTCTATCCAAATCTACTTTGCTGAGGGTTTTTATCATAAATGGATGCTGTACTTTGTCAATTATCTTTGTTTTTCTGTCTATTTTTACCATCTTTGTTTTGAAGTCTATTTTGTCCAATATAAATATTGCTGCCTGGCTTTCTTTTCACATCCATTTTCATGATAAACTCTTCATCCTTTGTCTTTCAATCTGCATGCATCTTTAAGTCTGAAATGAATCACTTGTAGGCAGCATATAGATGGATCTTGTGTGTGTGTGTGTGTGTGTGCACATTCCATCATTTTATGTCTTTGAATGGAGCATTTAGTCCATTTATATTCAAAATAATTATTGATAAGTTTGTATTTATTGCCATTTTGTCCCTTGTTTTATGGTTGTTTTCATACTTTTTCTCTGGTCCTTTCTTCTCAAGCTCTCTTTTCTTACAATAGTTGACTTTTACAGACATACTTATTTTTCTTGCTTTTGTTATTCCTACTTTTCTTACTCTTTCCTATGATCTTACTTATGGCCTTCCCTTTCCACATCTGATCTTTCTTTTTCTATTCTTTGGTCCCCTATAACATTCTGGTAACATTATGTTACATTTCTGGTAACATAAACTGCTAGTTTAGTGCCATGAATTGCTTTAACTTTTGCTTGTCTGGGAAGCTCTTTATCTCTTCCTCTATTCTGAACAGTAGCTTTGCTGGCTAGAGGATTTTTGGCTGCAGATTTTTTTTTCCTTTCAGCACTTTGAATATATCATGCAACTTCCTTCTCACCTATAAAGTTTCTGCTGAAAAATCTGCTCATAGCCTTATAGGGTTTTCCCTTGTATGTAACTGTTTTCTCTTGCTGCTTTTAAAATTATCTCTTTATCACCACTTTTCGCCATTTTGATTACTATGTGTCTTGGTATGGACCTCCTTGGGTTGATTTTGCTGGGGAATCTATGTGCCTCCTGGATCTGGATTTTGGTTTCCTTCCCCAGATTTGGAAAGTTGTCAACTACTGTTTCCTTCCAATAAATTTTCTGCACAATTTTCTTTCTCTTCTCCTTCTGGGATCCCTATTGCAAATGTTATTATGCTTGATAGTGTCACTTAATTCCCTAAGTCCATTCTCATTTTGCATACTTTGTTTTTCTCTCACTTGCTAACCTTGCTTGATTATATTACTCTGTCCTCCAGGTCATTTATTTGTTCTTTTGTTTCCCATAGTCTATTATTTATTCCATCTACTGTGCTTTCAATTTCATTTATTATATTCATCATCTCTGATTGGTTCTTTATTATCTCTTTGTAAGGGTCTCACCAATGCCCTCCACTCTTTTCTCAAGTCCAGTGATCATTACTTTAAATTCTTTATCAGACAAATTACTTATCTCCATTTGCTTAGTTCTCTTGTTGTGATTTTGTCCTGTTATTTCATTTGGGATGTATTCCTCTGTCTCTTCATTTTGTCTAACTTTCTGTGTCTGCTTCTGTGTGTTAAGAAAGTCAGCTATGTCTCCTATACTTGAAAGTACTAGCTTTATGAAGAAGAGATTCCGGAGTGCCCTGCAGTGTAGTTTTCCCTGTTCACCAGAACCTGGCATTTCAGGGCTGTGTCTTTTGTAGGATGTGTGCATCCTACTGTTGTGGCTGAGCCACTTTCTCCTTCAGTTCAGTTACCTTCAATGCCTCTCTTTCCCTGTTATTAGCAGTGTTTTTTCCCTTTGGTGTCAGTGGGCCAATCTGGGGATGCCTTGGGCTTGGATTGAGTCAGACTAGGTGTTTGCTAGAGATGCAGTCACATCAAACTGCAGGGAAATTTTCCTGTGTTGTCTGCTGAAGCTTTCATTGGTGGACATGGACAGCAGTCAGACCAGTAGACTGCCTCCAGCCCACTGGTCAGGCTGCAGTCTGTGTGTGGTTTTCTGGTTATCATTCCCTCTCTCTGGGACAGGAGTCCCTTTAGAATGGTGCTGGCCCCTGTCAGTGCTGCTTGCACATTGCAGGCCTGTGGCATCACCCTGAATGGGCTCCATTCAAAAGGGGCCCTGCAGCACCAGGACTGAGGTGGGTCTGTCTGGAGAGGGGGATCCCCCTCTGCCACTGCCAGAGAGGCAGACTGAGGGGATGTATGTTAGCAAATTAGGTAGCAAGAGTTAGCATAGTGCTGGTTCCCACAAGTGGGCATGTGTTCAGGCAGGAGGGCAGGGGAGAGAAATGGTGCTAGGGAACTTCTTTGTTCCTTCAGAGGACCCCAGCAATCTCTGTCCCTCCAGGACACCCAATGAGATTAGTAACTTTGTTCCTAGAGAAGTCCTCCAGTGATTTCTGTCCCTCTAGGACACACTTTGAAATTAATAAATAACTCTGCCTCCAATATTCATCAGTCATTATTCAAACTGCTGCTTCTATATTATATCTCCACAATCTTTCTGTTGTGCTGTCTCTTTAAGGGCACAGGCTCCCAGCTCTCCCAGAGCTGAGTCAACTGATTTTTAAAAGTCTATGTTTCAAGTCTCACTGGTCATTAAAAGTAACAAGATTTGGCCCCTTTATTTTTTTTTATTATTTGTAAATGCTTATTTATTTTTGAGAGAAAGACAGAGCATGAGTGTGGGAAGAGAAGAGAGAGAGGGAGACACAGATTCCTAAGCAGGCTCCAAGCTGTCAGCTGAGAGCCCAATGCAGGCTCAAACTGATGTACCATGAAATCATGACCTGAGTCAAAGCCAGATGCTTCACTGACTGAGCCACCCAGGTGCCCCTGGTCCCTTTGGTTTTTAAAGCCAAGTGTTCTGAGGGCACCTAGGTGACTCAGCCGGTTAGGTGTTCAGGTCATGATCTCACAGCTTGTGAATGAGCCTGGCTTTGGGCTATTGGCTGACAGCTCAGAGTCTGGAGCATGCTTCAGATTCTGTGTCTCCTTCTCTCTGCCCCTCCCCCTCTTGTTGTCTCTCTCTGTCTCTGTCTCTCTGTCTCTGTCTCTGTCTCTCTCTCAAAAATAAAGAAACATCTTAAAAATTAAAATAAATTTAAAAAAATAAGGCCAAGTGTTCTGGGGATGCATCTTCCCTATGTGGGATTCCTGTTGTGAGAGTCTGTTTTTTTTCCCTTCTCTGACTCCTTCCCTCCTGTGGACTGATCTGTCAGTCCATCTAGCTCCCAACCACATCTCCACCCTTCTGACCCTCTTCAGTGTGGCTTTTTGTCTGAAGTTGGGTGTGAAGTTTGTTCTGCCAGTCTTTGGGTGATTTACACTGACTGCCATGTAGTTGTATCTGTGGGCCCAGGTGAGTTTAGGGTCTTCCTTTTCCACCATCTTCCCCAGAAGACTCTCCTGTTGGCTTTTGACATACATTCTAGGGCACAGATACAACAGTTCCAATAGAGTCTTCCAGGTTTCCTGCTTGTGTGGCTCAGAAGACACTGCTTGCATTTCAGCCTGAACCTGCTGCAGCGTGTTTTCCTCTGTGTCTCACTCGAAAGGTCTTTTTGCCTCTCTGTGTCATGGACCTATTGGACTTGCCATAAGCCAGACCAGATATGATTCTTGAGTGTTTACTAGATCAGTACATTACTGATGTGGGATGCAGAATGCTGTCCTAAAGATATCCATGCACTAATCACTCTAACCTCTAAATATCTTGTATGGTAACAGGGAATTAAGGAGACAGATGAAATGAAAGTTGTAAATTAGCCGACCTGGAGATGGGGAAATTATCCTGGATTATTTGGGTAGGTCCAATGTAATTATAAGGATCCATAAAGTGGAAGAGAAGGTCAGAGAATCAGAGTCATAGAAGGGGATGTGATAACACTGTGGAAGAAAATCAGAGAAATATGATATGTGAATTCAACTATGTGTTGCTTTGAAGCTAGAAGAAGAGGGACATAAGCCAAGGAATGTGGTGTCCTCTAGAAGACAGAAGAGACAAAGAAATAGATTCTCCTTTAGAGCTTTTAGAAAGGAAAACAGCTGTGGTAATAATCTTGAATTTAGTCCAGTGAAGTTCATTTCAGACTTCTGATGTCTAGAACTATAATACACTTGTTTGGCTTTAAGCCTCCAGAATTGTAATAATTTGTTACAGTAACCATAGGAAACTAGTATATCCTTCTATTGGGAGACCATGATGATACATCATTTCCTGTATAATAATATCAGATTTAGCCCTCTACCAACAGTCCTCAAAATCTCTGAATATTTACCTTTCCCTAGTTTACAGATATCCTGGTAAAGGCTGTATTTCCCTTTGAGAAAGAATCAGCTAGAACATTGCTATATCACTCGCTATAGCATTGTAGGAACCTTCCTCTTGGGGAGTTGGACACTCCTGTAGTCCTTGGGTTTTGATTCCAAAAACTGCCCCCAAAACCAAGCAAAGAAACAAACAAAACGGGACAAGTTATGGTGATTGTTTTCAATTGACTCAGCTGCATTCAACTTGTGACCATCCATGTAATTTTTTTCCCATAGATGGAGCGCTACCTTTGTTGAATGCACATCATTCTTAACCTAGGACTACTATCTTTTTTTTAACCTTCCTGAAAGCTCTTTGCGGGTCAGGCACCCTTTGATGCCAATTAGATTCTGCTATTAATTAAAATAATTGGTTTATCTTATTGCTGATGAAGAATCACCACCTCCTGACCTTTGTGATTTCAGAGATCTGTTTTCTCACTGCTATCAGGGAATCCAAGCCTTCAGTGACATCTCATTGCTTCCGCCCTCACTTACAGAGGAGAGCCACTAATGAGACTGCCAGCAATGCTGGTGTCGCTCTCAGCTGTGATTTATAATCATCATGGTACATGTGCTGTCCTGCAGGCCCTACCAAGGAACATACTCACATGATGGTTGTCCTGATCTCATACAGCATTCTGGTTTCTTTTGAACACGTTTTCCACTCTCTCCCTTGGTAGTTTTGACATTAAAAAAAGTCTTTAATGTTTAATAATGTTAGAGAGAGAGAGAGAGAGAACGTGAGCATGAGTGGAGGAAGGGCAAAGAGAGAGGGAGACATATAATCCGAAGCAGGCTCCAGGCTCTGAGCTGTCAGCACAGAGCCCGATGCAGGGCTCGAACCCATGAACTGTGAGATCATGACCTGAGCCGAAGTCAGACACTTACCTGATGGAGCCACCCAGGTGCCCCCAGTTCTGACATTTCAAACTCACTTAGTGTGGATCATCCCTTTTAAGCTTTCGAAGTCATCGAAAGCTTTTGCACTGACTTCTGAGATTTTGGCATAATCTTCAGTTCTGCATCATGAGGGAATGTTTTCACACTGTTAAACTTTTTTTTTTTTTAATCCAGCTTTATATTCTGCCCTCTGCCTTTGTTTTGGCCAACTCAGAATCCAGTTCCATGTATGTTGTCTGAGATATTGCTGGCCAGTGTTGACTAGGTCCTGAGACCCCGTCATGGGATATTTACCTTTCTGCTTAGTTGATCCAACATTTTCATGACAGGGTTATGATTCCATCTCACATCACTTAATGTCCTGGTGGCAGAGAGGAGAGCTGAGGGCAAGGGGGATGCATATTGTCTTGTAACACAAAGTTTCTGCATTATCTCCCAGCAAGAGGAGAACCCTTCACTTTTAAAAGAAAGAGTGGACCACATTTTCAAGCCCCAAAGGTACAGAAAATTCAGGGTTCAATAATTTCAAGGGCACAAACTAGTTGCTCCCAACCCACATTTCAGAATCACATGTAACATTAGAACCTTGACATTTTCATAACCGGCCTGCTTGTTTTGATAATTCAACCGTCTCAGCTCTCTTAACCCTGTATTTTGCCCTCGACCTGAATTCTCATTTTTTTCCTGCCCTCCTAGTACTGGGGATGAGAGTTTCTTTATAAGCTGCCAAGGAAGTTTTCTGGCTTCCACGTTTTGACTTCAGATTTTGATTAATCACCCTGAGCCTTCCATTGTTTTTCTTCAATGCTTTGACAGCTCCCGGCTAGAGCTCTCTGTTTCTTTAGTCTTTGCAATTACCACTGCTCACAATTGCTTAAACACCTGAAATATCACATCCATTAGGTACTCTTTGCAATTTAGCAATGGCGAAAATGTTGGCAGTTTCCCCTGGACAGCATGACTTGTGCCCAACCCTCAACTGATACTGAGATCTTCCCTGCCAGTCTGTTTTGCACGTATTGTAGTTCCTAAGTCACCTTTTTAGAGCCTTCTTCCTAGGACCATACCTGACTCAAAATCTCTTCGGCATGATTCTCTGGGAAAAAGATTCTCTGAGGTAGAGAGTTGTGGTTCAGATCCAGTCAGCCTGATATTACCTGAACTAACCCCTCTGAGTACTGGGACACCAGATGGAGCACAGGTTTGCATGTGATGCTGCAAAACAGGGTCTTTAGCTGATAACACACGGCCCTCTGCGCCGTTTATTAGAGACCTCCACATTGAGCCACTATGGCTGGGCCACCATATCCTCTATCAATCAGCCATTGATGTGGGCTGACCTGGGAAGGTTTTTGTAACCTTGGTTGAGGGAGCTTCCTTGGATGAGGGAACAGAAGCACTCATCAGGTCTAGGGTGTGAGCAGCCTACAACCCTGCCAGCCAGACAGAAGTGTCTCCATTTTGAAAGGAGAGACGTGGAACGTGCCCACAATGCTCTCCATAGGTAGAAATGGTGCTATTCCCCTAGCCCCAAACAGAAACAAACCTTATTTCTATTATCAATCTTCTATATTATTCAGTTTCTAAGCGTAATGACTGATAAGCCTGTACTAGTCAACACTATTTTTTTATGTTTGATAAATTGGTTTGCGATCCATTAACGATCCTTTGCAGTCTGATCCCATTGTGCATTCTAAGCTCTATCACTCAATGAATCCCTTACAATAAACGTTGTTTTCCAAACTGGGCTACATCCAATTTTACCATCATTGTCCCCACACTTTTATTACTACCGCAGTAATTTCTCTGGAGTAATCTTCTCTCTTGTATTTATATGTATTTAAGACACCTAACTGTAGTTTATAGGTGAGGCACTGACAATGTTCTAAACAATAAAAACTTGAATTATTAAGTCACTGGGGAGAACAGTTATGAAGAATGAAATAAACCAAAACAAACACAGTATGTTTGAAATGAAAATAATTGATCTTAATTCATTGGGAGATGCAGAGTATTTCAGTGACTAATTCTGATAGGAAGAAGACAACAGATTGAATCATGCGGAATACATCTGGAGAGTCAGTTTGCTTTCCAAGCTATATAAATGATAGCAGTCTCATGGGTTGGACGTTGGGATACTTAATTAACTTTGTAAGAGATCATTAGGCACTATATATAGTGTGGTTAGGATAATAGAAACCCTACTAGGTGTCCAGAGCGAATTTTATGTAAAGATTTGTATCATTAGAACTAAAGAGATGGTGGGGTGCCTGGGTGGCTCAATCAGTTAAACGGCCGACTTCAGCTCAGGTCATGATCTCATACTCTGTGAGTTCGAGCCCCACATTGGGCTCTGTGCTGACAGCTCAGAGCCTGGAGCCTGCTTTGGATTCTGTGTCTTCCTCTCTCTCTCTGCCTCTCCCCTGCTTACCTTTGTCTCTCAAAAATGAATAAACGTTCAAAAAGAATTAGAACTAAAGAGATGGGCACAAAAAAGACACTGAGGTAAGCCAAAAATAATAGCTACACAGAGCAGCCTCTATTTCTAGGACTGAGGAAACAAAGGGGAGTTTTTGATATTATCATCATCTGGAAGGTCAGCAGAGGTTCCAAATGGAACTTGGATTCAGAGGTCTCAGAAAGCAGAAAAAATCAATTGCTGCTGGTACCTCTCATCGAACACAATGAGGCTAGTCTGGCAAGTGCTATTGTCGTGAAGTGCCATTACTGAGGAGAATCTGACAGGACATCTGTAATACAGCAGTCCTCTCTCATCCGTGGTTTTGCTTTTCTGTGGTTTCAGTTACCCACAGTCAGGTGGGGTCTAATGTGTCGATGTGTCGCGTTGTCAGAAGGTTGGTAGTAGCTTAGCACTATGTCACGATACTATGCCACTGACTGAATCTCGTCCAGGAGGCATGTTATCAACTCACATCATCACAAGAAAAGGGTGAATACAGGACAGGATCATATTCTGAGAGAGAGAGAGAGAGAGAGACTACATTCACAGAACTTTTCTTATAGTATACTGTTAAAATTGTTCTATTTATTCTCAGTTATCGTTAATCTCTTCCAGTGCCTGATTTAAAAAAAATTAAACTTTATCATACGCATGTATGTGGAAAAACGTAATCTATTTAGAGTTTGGAACTCTCTGTGGTTTGAGGCTTCTGCTGGGGGGGTTGGGATGCCTCTCTGTGTCAGAAAGCATTCCCTCTCACCCTCCCTTTCAAGATCCCCCTAGGCCTTCGCTTCGCAAGGACTGGTTGGAAGTCAGCTGGTAAAGAGAGTTGTGATTTGTAGAGCCGCAGCCCCAGCGTCTCGAAGCAGGGTACCTGGGGATACATTTGGAGCGGGGAGAAACTAGTTTGTAATCAGAGCACAACTGCATGAAGTCATATCCGGTAAAGTGCACACACACGCTCTGTGATATCCAGGGAATACTTCAAAAAAACCATCATGTTAGTTTCGGCACGCTACTGGACTGTGAACCTCATGGACAAACAGAACTTATGTTCTGCTGTGAGAGTTACCCTCTTACGTCAATTCCACTTCATGTTGGGCTTCTCTGATAACTTGCGGGATAACTCACATTATTAATACTTTTACTATAAAATAAAGTATGGCTTCTGATTCCCCGAAGGTGAATTTATTCTAATGTCTTTACTCCCTTTCCAATGTTTAGAAGCCTACCCTGAGTGCGCTGTACTCCTGACAACAGTTCTACTCTTGACTTTGACCGACTACTAATTTGTAAAACACATTTTTGACAATTGGAGCGCATATTAACAACTACAAAGATTAATGACTATTATATATTATGCTTCAGACTACACGAAATATAAGATTTGTATGAATACACATAACACTTATTTTATTAAAAAAACTTATTTGTCACAGAGAAACATTTTAGAGAGCACATGTTTATGGAGAAAATAATTCCACCTACACATATTTAAACCTTTCATTATGAAACACAGGAAACCTTTAAAACTGCCTGTTCTGCAGAAGTGGTGTTTTATTAATAAAAAGTTCATGGGGCGCCTGGGTGGCGCAGTCGGTTAAGCGTCCGACTTCAGCCAGGTCACGATCTCGCGGTCCGTGAGTTCGAGCCCCGCGTCAGGCTCTGGGCTGATGGCTCGGAGCCTGGAGCCTGTTTCCGGTTCTGTGTCTCCTTCTCTCTCTGCCCCTCCCCCGTTCATGCTCTGTCTCTCTCTGTCCCAAAAATAAATTAAAAACGTTGAAAAAAAAATTAAAAAAAAAAAGTTCACAAACATGTATAACAATCAAACACAATTCAAAAAATATACCATATATTGCCACAGATTATGATGTTTGCAAAGGAGAAATCTCATTTAGAAAATTTCTGAAGTTAAACAATGTAAAGAATTGTTCTTATTAAGATCATCAGAATTTTGTCTTCTGATTTACTAGCCTTATTTTTCCTGTTTAGTACAAGTTCTGATGGTCTCCTGGATCTGTAGAATATTAATTGCATATGCATGAAATTATAGCGAATACAAATTGCCTTTAAAATATAGATGCATTTAGGGGCACCTGCGTGACTCATTGGTTAAGCATCTGACTCCTGATTTCAGATCAGGTCATGATCTCATGGTTTGTGAGCTTGAGCCCTGCATTGGGCTCTGTATTGACAGCACGGAGCCTGCTTGGGATTCTATCTCCCTCTCTCTTTCCACTCCTCACCCCCTCAGAGTAAATAACTAAACTTAAAAAAATAAAATAAAACATAGATGCATTTTGACTTGGAAACAGTCTTTGAGGATTAGCAAAACAAAAAAGAAACTTTGGAACAGACATGGACGTTGACATTTTTCTTATAGAGTTTTGATTTATATAGAAATATATCTGAATTTTTTGGTAAGCCATGGTCAATACTCCATAATCACTGCTCAATTCTAGGAGTTTTTTTCATTTAGGGGCTTGTTCCTTAATCATAAATATTTCCTGGGAAATCATCAATTGTATAATATTGTTAATATTTACAAAGAGAGTCTCTATTTTTTTATCAGCTTGTATCCTTGTACAACTATACCAAACCTCTCTCTCTCTTTTTCTCTATCTCTCAGATCATGAAATGTAAGATCATAAACTGTTAATTGGATATTAGCTAACGTAAAACAAAGGTAAGATGAAATGCAGAAATAAATGCAATAAAAAGTAGATACACAAAATATTTGAATTTAGCAACTCATTTTTAAATAGAAACATTTATTTTCTTTTTGAAAAAATTTTAATGTTTATTTATTTTTAAGAGAGTTGGGGAGACACAGTGCAAGCAAGGGAGGGGTAGAAAGAGAGGGAGACACAGAATCTGAAGCAGGTTCCAGGGTCTGAGCTGTCAACACAGAGCCCAACGTGGGGCTCCAACTCGCAAACCATGAGATCATGACCTGAGCCAAAGTTGGATGCCCAACTGACTGAGCCACCCAGAAACCCCAAGAAATATTTATTTTCTAAATGTAGCTTACATATTATTCATTTTAAGTAAACTATATGATTTCTTTATGTTTGTTTATTAGCAGGAGATTCTAAACTGTGCCAAGTGACAATATGGCTCTGGTACTCACACACAATAACTTTCTGAGATTATGCAAAACAAGTACTATCATTTATATTTTCAGACGTGACGTTACAGCCATCTAAGAGCAAACAGTAGCTTGGAGATTGGGGTCAGGCAAAGGCAGCATTTTTGGAACACCTGCACCCATCCCGTTAATACAGTCAATCGAGGAGGCAAATGCCTAAGAGAACAAATTTGTCCAATTTTACATGAATATCTATCTATTAGCCCCTTTTTAGAACTGCGTACAGATTGTTGTTTTAAGAGAAGTTAGATGAAATAGAACATAGAAATGCATAAATAAGCCCATAACTATGAATGTAACAGAGAGACATTGCCATCTAGATTGTCTCTGAAAGAAAGGAACACAGTGAAATGAGAGGAAAAGAATGAGAAACAGGGGTCACAGAGTGGAATATGCTTCCGGAACGTGAAGAAAGACCGCTTGTCAAGAACCCTAGAGAAGCAACCTGGCCCACAATGCAAAGGACGTACAGAAGGTGAGATGTGGCTTCTTAGGAGGATGCATTGGAAATCTTTATTCCAAACGGTGTATTATTTGCCTCCAAAGCCACACTTGCCTACATTCCGTATTCTTACTTGAATACGTCTGTTAGTTAAGAAAATGAATGAAGACCTCCTAAGAGAGAATAACAAAGGCTATTTACTCAGAGCTTACTACCACAGGGAGTCAGCCATCATCCCTTATCTTGGCAGTGGATCAAAGGCAGGCAGAGAATTGGGAAAGTTTTATTATGGGTGGGGGGGGAGGGAAGAACTGTCAGTCAAATTGGAAGCTGCTGACATGGGGACGTGGAAGGTGGGCTAACAAGAAGAGAGACATCCCACGTGATTGGTTGGGGGAACATATCTGGCTTTCTCTGGTTAGGTCCTAAATTGAATTCAGGGACAAAAATTAAGGAAGCCGGCCTTTGCTGACCAAGTCCTGGCTGTTTGGGGCCAATTATTGCAAAACTAGTGGTTTGACTTCCCAAGCTGGTTGCTGTAGAAGTTGTGAGTCAGGGTTTTATTTTTATATTTGATCCAGTCATTGGCCATGTGATTCCTCAGGCTCTCAGTCAGCACTTAACTCTAGGAAAAACAAAGAGCATTTAGGGGACTAAAATGGAAGCTCATCTCTGAATAAACTGAAACGATCTCCTGGAATATTGGTTAACAAGAATAAATGTCATGCGTTGGAATTGGGGAAACTGGCTCCCCAACAATTTATTCTAAAGAAAGGTCTATTAGACTTCCTGATCTGAGGTTTGAAGGGAAATTTTCTTATAATGAGCTTAGGAAAGCAGCCTGAATACCTAGTCTTTTGTTTCCAAACAAGAACGGGAAAGAAGATTGTCAGGCATAATAAGAGAACTGACAGCAAAAAATAGAAAGATCAATATGAATGGACGGAAAAAAAGAGACCCCGTGTTTTTGTTTTTTTGTTTTTTTTTCTAAAATGTCTAATATTAGAGAAAATATAAGAAAGAGACACAGCAAAAGCAATGACAATAAAATATTCAAAAGATTCTAATTATTATACTCAGAGGGATTACAACTTTGCCCTTCCCTTAAGGGTGAAGTAAGAAATTGTGAAAGACTCACAGCGATTAAAATACCATTGCTGAAATCCAACAGAACAGAAAAATAAAATTAAAGAAGTCAGCCAGATCCTCAAGCCAAAACAAGAGAACGAAATAGAAAAGAACAATTAGAAAAAAAAGAGGCTTAATATATGACAATTGGCTAATTTGCTTGTACCACCCACCAAGATATGTAATATTTTATATACATAGATGATAGAGCAAGAGAAGGATGAGAGCGACAGAGACAGAGACACAGAGAAAGAACAGAGGTGAAGCAAAAAGACATTCTCCATCCCGGCACGTGTAGGAAAATTTCCCTGCAAACAATTCTCGCTGTGAAATGTGAAAGATGCATAGGAGCTCCACTAGCTCAGAGAAGGGGAGACCTAGAGGTTTTAGGGAAGACTAAAATGGAAGTCTCCAGACAGCAAGAGGTGGGGATCAACCTGGCATGTTTAAGTCACTGAAAGTCAGTATCTGGGTCACAGGTAGCGGTGACATAGGTGATGAATACATAGAAGAAGACAGGGCTTAAATAATACTTTGTTGGTTAAGACTTCATCACTTCTAAAAATAATGGAAAATGATGTAACGCTCGAATAAGAGAGCAGTGAGGTTAGCAATATATTACAAAGAAATAGCTTTGCTGTTTTGGGAGAAATGACGAGGAAGAATCTCATGAAGAGGAGACATAATCCAAAGCAGAAGAAATGTCAGTTGGGGAAGATATAGCTTAGTGGCTCTGTGAAAATATTTTGAGGGCAAAACTAATAGAACTTTGAGAATGAATTGATAATTGGGGAGAATTTAAGGGACTAGGTAAAGCATGATTTTCTACTCTGGAGGCACTAGAGGAGAGAAAATGATAGGAAGCTGATCTTGAAAATTTAAGTGTCCTGGATATGTACTCAGATTAGTCAGAAAAAGAGGTAGGGTGATATAGAAATGATGACGAATAAAAATTAAACACTAAAAATCTTAACTTTTATTCAGTATTACGATAATGGGTAGGATTTTATTTTTCTTTTCATTGAGTTTAGGTATTTTTTTGTTTGTTTGTTTTTGTTTTTGTTTTTATTGTGAATACCCTCAAGAAGCAGGTAATGAACTTAATTGGACAAAGAAAACACTGAAGGGTCTATTCAAAATGTTTTAAACTCAAAGAAGCTGTTCGGTGAATAATGTTGAAGAAGAGCATAGATGGGAAAAGTCATGGGAACTTTGAAATAGACCAAAAGAGTACTGAATTTCTCCAGTGGAAATCAAAGCATTGTGGAGCACGTCTTTTTGGGTGTTTTGATTCTGTGAGAACTCTGAGCCTTTTCTTGCCTTTGGGATATTTTTCAATTTCTAAAACTGATAGGAACCAAATCAGTGTTGATAGAATGCAAACGGTTTCCAATGAAACTCAATCAATCAGCTATTGACAAGTTTTCTTTAAAATTTTTTAATGTGTATTTATTTTTGAGAGAGAGAGAGAGAGAGAGAGAGAGAGTGAGAGAGAGAGAGAGGTGTGTGCGGGGAGAGAGGGAGACACAGAATCAGAAGCAGGTTCCAGGTTCAGAGCTGTTAGCAGAGTCTGATGTGGGGCTCGAACTCACGAACCATGAGATCATGACCTGAGCCAAAGTCGGACGCTTAACCCGCTGAGCCGCCCGGGTGCTCCACTTTTGACACGTTTTGTACCTTTGCTGGCTCCCCACTTTGGCATCATTGGTACCTTCATTCCAGAATTCCTAATGCCTATATATGTGTCTGTCTGTAAATTCTCTGAAATTGTGATGGCAAGAGACGTGTATGTTTTATATTTTTTGCAAAAATAATGATTTTTAGAAAAAGAGCTTGACTTTAAACATACATTTCTGCTTGAAAACTTCATTTCATTTTACTTTAGAAATAAATGACTCTTTTACGTAAAAGTGTGCACACGCACATAAATACCTGATGAGTCTTCTGAAGATTTTAAAGGCATAGAATTAAATTCCAAATAGCATAGGGACAACGCATCACTTCTTTAAAACAGAGTCCAATATTGTTGCATTTCGATGTTTATGAAACACACAAAGCTTGTTCAATTTAATTTTTAATGGAGGATCATGATGTTTCTGTGCTGTGGTTTTACTGCTGTGGGTGCGTGGGTGGGGTTTTAAATCTAATACTCATTGTTCTGAGGAAGGAAAAGACCAAAGGTCTACTTCAAGCTTCCTACTTGGTGTATCTGTCATAGAAAAATAAGCATAAACCAAATTCAATTTGTTCTTCAAGTGCTGACTTTGCCTGGGGTAAACCGATTCTCGTTCTTTTGTGATAGAAATTGTTTTCCAAAAATAGTGGGGGGGGGGAACCTCTAAGTCAGTCTAAGCTTAGCTAAGGAGAGAGATTTATACACTGATTGGATTGCAATGCCTCTTTCAAGTTGTTAGACGAATCATGACATCTAATTATAACTGTCTTTCTAAGCAACACAAAATCATTAAGGTTAATATAGGTGATGATATTCTGAGATTATACTTTTGACACATCAAGTCAAAAGTTAAATGACTTGCAAATGACATTAAAATAAATATGAATGTTTTATAAGGTAATATTTGAAAAGTAAGTATATTTAGAAACAAAAAAAAATACTAGTTACATCACCGTTTTCTCGGCAGGTGTCTTAATTGTCCCAAACTTAATAGTCGGTAATTCATATTTGAGGAAAAAAAAATCTCGTAGAGCTAAGGTACTCTATCTAAGACAAGGTACCTCTGTGGATAATATCTATTGTATTGAAACAATCTCTCAATGGTATCATGTGATATTAATTTGCACACAGACATTGAAAACAACACACTGATCACATTTAGGAATATACTGATTTTATGATCCTGTAACAGATCTTCCTATCAGTAATTTTATGATGATTTGCTTTTATTAAAAATGTAAAATAGTTAAGTGAAAATCTATAACAGCATCTTCGATTTTGTGAGAAAGAAAAATAAGTAAAGAGAATCTACCTATCTATAAAATAAAGAGGTCCATAGGAACAGAGACCATGGCATGGTCAATTACTTGTAGGAATTATGCTATTTACAATGGACCAAAACCTGGATCTGAGGGCCTGTGAGTGGCTTAGGCCAATGAGAGCACACTAACACATGCTCTACATCCAGCATCTAAAGAACAAGTAGAAATGCAGAGTGTTCTTGGAGAAATACAAACGGAGAAAGGACAGATAATTTGAATACACATGACAACAACAGTAACAAGAGTAATTCATGAAAACCATTTTCATGGATGAAGAGAAGAAAGGATGGTCAATGTTAAAACCTGAATTGGTGAGGACAAGCAAATGAGAGAAATACCCCCAAAATTCCAAGCAAAGGTACACAGACTTGGAAATCAGAAGAGAACAGGTAAGAATCCAGAGGTCCCATTAAGCAGGGCCACTCAACGCGATTCCACGGAAGCCATTCACATGGCATACAGTCCCCTAGGTTTGTGTATCTGCTGTGTTCCCAGATCAGGAAAATTCTCTCGTGAACAATAGGAGTTCAGAAAATGAAAAGAACAGAAGATCAGAGGAGATAAGGTGATAAGAAAACAGTTAATAGCAATACATTTCCCTGAATTAAGACTCAGGAAATTGAAAAGGGTCATGGAGTCCCAGACAGCTTGATAGGAAAAAACAGTACCCTGCCGCAGCTAGAGAATACCAAGGACAAAGAGAAAATGTCACAAGCTCCCAGGCCGAACAATAAAAATAATATATACTTTATAGAGATTGGAGAGCTGACCTTCACCCAGCTGGACTGATAGACAGGTTAGTGGCCAGGGAAAATTTTGAATAACAGCCTTTTAGTACTGCAGAAAGCAGAAAGCTGACCAAAATCACTGCACTTACTGCCTGGGTCAGGGACGATATGACAGCCGGCCAGAAGAGGCATCGACCTCTCATGTCTCATTTTGGGCTGTTAGAACAAAGGCCAACAGTGCTTTGAGAGAAGACCTTGAATAGGTCTGCTTTTTCAGTAAGCCACAGCTGATGCCTTACAAAAGTACTTTTTAAAACAATTTTTTCACATATAATCTTTTATTGTTCCTGGGCCAAAAGGCAATTGAGTCCGAATAAAAGAAATTTGCATTGCTTCCTTAAGTATGTCAGTAAAATGAGATTTGGAACTGTTTTGGTATCAAAAGCAACAAAACTCTGGGTCTATCTTGCGTTGACAAGGGTCCGTCTGATTTCTGAGATTATTCCGATGGGATGGAAACCTTTGGGCAAGTGGTCAGTGCTGAACAGGTGTTCTATAGGAAAGATGGTGGGGGTAGCGCTTAGAAGTTACGTGATTTGCTACCTGCTACACATTTGAGACAGAGACAACCAAATAACTTGGGAAGTTTTAGAAAAATAAGAAACAGAGAGAAGGAGTAGTCAGTTACTGTATGCTCGTTTCAATAAGTTGAATTATCTATCTGTATCTATTTAATACATGTAACCCTTTATCATTATCTTTTGCTGAGCAAATAAATTGCTTTAGAATCTTCCTTGTTACTAGTGCTGATAACTTTGTGCTTTAAAAAATGTTGCCGTACTAGTATAACAATGGTTGAAAAATTCCCGTCTTATATATATTTTTTGCAATGCAACATTTATTTGGGGAGGTTTCAGAGAGACAGGTAATGTCTAGCATCAGTTTCATTCACTGAATTTTATTGCATTTTGGATATGAATATTTACATTCACACTTTTTTCCATCTCAAGGATTGTGACTCAGTTTTTCTCCCAGTTTATATAGCTGGAGAACTCTGGAGAAGCAGGCATGACTGTGCTTTGAAACACTTTGGTGGAGCACAGTTAAGAAAGCACAATGAGGGGCGCCTGGGTGGCTCAGTCGGTTGAGCATCCGACTTCAGCTCAGGTCATGATCTCACAGTTGGTGAGTTCGAGCCCCGTGACGGGCTCTGTGCTGACAGCTCAGAGCCTGGAGCCTGCTTCGGATTCTGTGTCTCCCTCTCTCTCTGCCCCTCCCCTGCTCATGCTCTCTCTCTGTCTCAAAAATAAATAAAAACATTTAAAAAAAAAAAAAGAAAGCACAGTGAGCAATGGATACAAAACTATGATGTCACATCAATGTTCAAATATGCTTAATCAAACAACGGTACAATATTACCTTTCCTTCTATAGAGTGTTGAATATTGTTTAATTTTTTTTAATGTTTATTTATTTTTGAGACAGAGAGACACAGAGCATAAACGGGGGAGGGGCAGAAAGAGAAAGAGACATAGAATCCAAAGCAGGCTCCAGGCTCTGACCTGTAGGCACAGAGCCTGGTGGGGGGGCTTGAACCCAGGAACCATGAGATCATGACCTGAGCCTAAGTCGGAC
Organism: Panthera uncia; assembly: GCF_023721935.1. NCBI lineage: Eukaryota > Metazoa > Chordata > Mammalia > Carnivora > Felidae > Panthera > Panthera uncia. The sequence goes on along the minus strand of NW_026057577.1, from coordinate 137,891,220 downwards.
GCTTAACTGGCTGAGCCACCCAGGCGTCCCTACTTCTATTTTAGATTTACACCCCAAAAACAATGCACAATTTAGCTTTTAACTGACATTGAGCTATGCAGAATAAAGATAATGTGCCCAGTCTTATAGGTCAATTAATTTAGATATTTATTTCACTGGGAATATCAAAGGAAAGCTTAATTAATTAATCTTTTACTTTATAGATACTTATTCTATTTATAATGTAGAGTTTTTAGATGTCAGTTAATTTGTGATGCCTATTTAAAGCAATAAAAGAAGTAAGGAATATATCCAGTGCTTGGGGAAGATGGCTCAATGTTAATAGAAGACACATAGAACAGATCTAATCTATAGGTTTCTCTCCCCTTAAACAAAATGAACTTCAAAGGTAGATCAACGTAATTCAAATATAGAAAGTAGATCAAGCATGAATTTAGCTGAAGTACATTTTTTTAAAAGTGTATTTATGTCTATTTTGAGAAGGAGAGAGAGAATCCCAAGCAGGTTCTGTGCTGTCAGCACAGAGCCCACTGTGGGGCTCAAACCCATGAACCATGAGATCATGACCTGAGCTGAAAGCAAGAGGCAGACAATTCCCGATTGAACCACCAGGGCACCACTAGCTCAGATACATTTACATTTACAGATAAGAGGAGAAAATAGTGACAGGGGACTTTTTTTTTCTTTCTTCTTCTTCTTCTTCTTCTTCTTCTTTTTTTTTTTTTTTTTTACTTTAAATGAGTTTGTCTTCAGGATCATTGATTTATAAGCCACACTTAGACAAAACAAGACAAGTGAAACCAAACAAAAATAACAACAAAAAAAACCGCAATGATTTTCAAAATTTTCTGTCTTTTTAATCTGGGAGAAATCACTACAAAATTTTTCTGGGCCACAAGATTATATTATCAATACCTTACTTACCTAAGCTTGTTACCTTCTGCAGCAAAATTCTAGGACAATGACAGGCAGCATGGCGTAATTGAAAGGACAATTCGAATGTACTAGTTGGCTTTCAGTTATTAAGATGTTTAGGGGCATCTGGCTAGAAGAAGCAGCTGGAAGAGCATGCTACTCTTGATCTTGGTGTCGTGAGTTCAAGGCCCACATTGGGTGTAGAGATTACTTGAATAAAGCCTAAAAAGCCAAAAACCAAAACCAAGATGTCTACATTTGATCAAAAAACTATGTGTAGTTTTAATATTGTTATCTGCAAATGTCAAGTTGAATCTGATTGTTTTTCTTAAAACTAATGTGAAAGGGAATAAAAATAAATAATTCCACACAACCAAAATTAGACTGAAATGGAAGGGAAGGGAAGGGAAGGGAAGGGAAGGGAAGGGAAGAGAAAAGGAGGGGAGGGGAGGCAAGGGGAGGAAAAGGGAGGGGAGGAGAGGGGAGGAGGCAAGAGAATGTGTTTTGGTTTTGAAACTGGTTTAATCCTTCCTCAATCAGTTACCACATAAATGGTTCTCAAGTAAACTATTTAACTTTATTGGGCTATTTATTATTATTATTATTCACTCACAGCGTTGTGTAAATTAAAGGAACTAATCAAAGTAGAGCACACAGCTAAGAACCTGGTACAGTCATCACACAGCAGGTCTGTAAGAGCACGATACCTACTCTCTACCCTTCGCTTCATCCATTCCTACCTTTGAGAATTTTATGATTGAAGTTTTATGATATGGAAGGCATATCTAGTTCAGCTTGTGGATACACATCTCAGAGGAAGGGCTACGATACTGGTTAACAGAACCAAAACACATTGACAAGCAAAATAAGAGGATTGTTTCCAGTAATTAGATTTCAATAGGGAAAAAAAATATAAGCTTTTTTAAAATATTCAAAGGCTCAATTACACAAAGCCAGATTAAGAGAATCCCGGTGTAACAGTAAATCTTGTTGAAAATATCTATTGGAGTCAGCCGTCTGCATCTTGACTGCTTTTTACCAAAAGAAGTGCGTGCTTGCGAAAAAACAAAAATAAACTTGGGCTTGAATAATGCACCTGTAGTATTGAATGATAAGCAGGCTACAGTCTACTGTGCACTAACCAAAGCCCGCCTGGAGCATTCAGCGCTGAAATTGGCTTTTACGGTGGATATGGGCTGGTCAGGGAAGCCATTTAAAATTCTCTTGCCTCCAGTCCGTTCTGGTGCTGTCCTGTAGTCTGAAAATACTCATTCCCATCTACTGTCTCCAAAACCTAGCACTCAGATTTTCCTTAAATATTTCCATGAAGCCTATTCCTCTACTGTAGTGTAGATACTCTACACCAATTCTTGATTTCGCACCTCTGAATGCTAGTGCAAGAATGTAACAATTCCAAACGAAAGTCATGGTGAAGGCCTTGGTACACCATAAGACTGACATTTCCAACATAGCTGGTTAAAAAATGGAGTGTGCCATGTGGTGCAGTAGATAGGACTGTGATGTTGTCCAAACAACGTCACGCAAGTTTCTTTTAGAAACCTTGCTATGACGCTGTTTGGGCGGCTCTTGATGTCCTTCCAATTAAACAATACTCACTGAGGTCATATTCAATAAAAGCAAATAGATAAATCTAAAAAGAAATCAGTAGAAATAGATAATAACTTAAAATCAACTACAATTTAATTGATATCCAAATTCAAGTAAGATTTAGTGAGCATGTGCTATTGAAATTTTTATATCATAAACATTTACTGAGCACAATTTATGTACCAGAGGCTTAAGATACATTAGCGAGAAAAAAACACAAAAATATCTGAACCCATAAAGTTTACACTCTAGTGGGAGGAGAGAAACAATAAAAATAAATATAATAATGATGTAAATTATATATGAATTTGAAAATTACAGAGATTTTCAATTTTCTAAGAGCTACAAATTCCTGTTTCAGCAAAAAATCATTTAAATGCATATTGCCCCTGTTGTTTAAATATCTCAACCAGGGAGAAGCTTTAAAATATAAAATTATAGGGGCGCCTGGGTGGCGCAGTCGGTTAAGCGTCTGACTTCAGCCAGGTCACGATCTCGCGGTCCCGTGAGTTCGAGCCCCGCGTCAGGCTCTGGGCTGATGGCTCGGAGCCTGGAGCCTGTTTCCGATTCTGTGTCTCCCTCTCTCTCTGCCCCTCCCCCGTTCATGCTCTGTCTCTCTCTGTCCCAAAAATAAATAAAAAACGTTGAAAAAAAAAATTAAAAAAAAATAAAAAAATAAATAAATAAATAAAAAAAAATAAAATATAAAATTATATTGAGTATTGTTGGAAAATATAATTTAAAGCAAAATTTGCTGCCAACTCAGAAAACTTCTTCCCAAAGGTAGAAGGGAACGAAAACAGCTTCGGTATCGAGTAAGCTTTACAGCAGGATGTGAAGTCCACTCACAGGCAATCTGCTGGCAAGATTGCAAAGTCTGAACAAGATGTCCGTCACTGTTTCTATAGCCAAGCAAATGCAACCCATTGTAGACAAATTCTCAGGATATGACAACTAGCCTTCCACAAGAAAACTTGACATCATCTAGTGCCTCTTACCTTCACCTGGCAATTAGAATGGCCATTTGTGTTAGCTAATTGACTTTTTCCAAAGAAAAAGTTACCTTCTCTTATCTTTTGATCAGGTCACAGTGGAACAGTTCTCTTTCCCACAGAAACTGGGAAATGGGAACACTATCTTCCTCTTGATGACATTTCAAAAGTCATGGCTTCCAAATCCTCGAGGAAACAGTCCTGGGTTGTAAAACTGGTAAAAGCCTTATTTATTTAATAAAATGGCTGGCATATATTCCAAAGAAGTAGAGAAATACATTCTAATTACAGTTTTCCAAAGTAAATGCCCAAATAAAAGGATGTCCCCTTTCTTGTTTTTAACCAGGGAGAATTTTTTTTTCTTACTATTAGTGATTGCATTTACGTTTATAGTACATATATTTTTATATTATGTACACAATAAGGAATATATTACTTTCATGACTGTAAGATGTAAAATTTCTTGCATGCTTATATAAGTAAGTATATTTCTTACTAACAACTAATAAGGAGGCATTAACTGAGGAGGGCTTGACTCTGACAAAAAGTATTAGAACTGATAAGTGATGTTTATATTGAAGTAAATAACAGCAACTCCTATAGAAATAGACACTTCAATCAGCATTCAAGTAAGAACATCAGTGTTTGGTCATCTTTAGTTTCTTTCCCCATAAATGTCACATCAAAATAGTGGCATTGTCTTTCCATAGTTAAATTATTTAATTTGGCTACATGAATAAACTAGAGTACATATTTAACTGACTAACATGGGAGTGCAAAAAAGCAAACAATTACACAATTCTGTGTCTTTAAATATGTACTATGATGTCCTTACCTGTGACTTAATTACATAGTTTCTTATCTAATTGTAGCAAAGGACAAAGTAATGTGGCGACTCTAAAAATATATATCCATAAAAAATGACAGTAAAAATATTAGATGCCACAGGTAATTTAATTGGGGAACTGAGCTGTATTGCCAAGAAGTATGAGAGAAGAGAATATTGTGTATGATCACAATTATTAGATTTGGGCTTGGCAAAAAAGAAAAAATAACAATTTGGAAGCAGTCGAGGGACAACCTTAAACGGAGTGGGATTTAGCTTTATAATGGATAGTAAATACTTCCCAATGATCTCCTAAAGAGTAATGGTTATATCCTTTATTAAAATTGAATTCCCTATCTTCACATTCACTAGACAAAACTGAAAGCAAGCTGACATACAAAACACTAAATGAGTTATTTTTTTTCTTTTGACTTTTAGGCTGGAAGCTGTTGTTTCTTTTCCTTAGACCTTTGCACAGAACACAACTCGTGGTAAACAAGCTAATGAATGATTTTGTTCAGTTCATTTTTTACCTTATTACTGCAAAAAGTGTGACATTTAGGAGCAATATTTCACGAGCTCCCCGGGCTGCATATAGCAGAAGCATGAAGCCGTGGCATTCTAAAGGGCCAACTGAATCACTGTAGCAGCGAGATAGTGGACAAGAGACCACCTGCCCTGCTATCAACCAGGCCTTCTCAAATGGTCACTCAATATATGCTCGATGCTACTCCAAGCATTAAGTGACACTTTCCATACCCCCAATGTCGCTCATTAGAGACTCACTGATAAAATCGCAACTTCATAAAAGGAGGAAAACAGATTTTCCTTAGAAAACTGTCAATAATTTTATTGAGAATCTAATGGGAGACCATCAGGAAGTAATTAAATGGTAAGAACTTTCTGAATAACTTGTTGGATACACTCATCACAATTATTCTCTAATTTGAAATTCAAATGTGAAATGAGTGAACAAAAGTTAATGATTTTAACCAATTATAAGTCTGTTCCAGATAAATACTCCTTCAAGGGTGAGTGTGTAGAGGAGTCTGCGAATGTAATTGTTGATAAATTTCCTGGAATTTTCTAAATTATACATTTTTGAGATCGGTTTGAGTCAAATGACTATATTTTGACATACTGATTGCTTGACCACTTTGTGTAGAAAAAAATAAAAGACAATATTACATAATACTGGTGTTCCATCTGTTTTGTCACCTTTTTATTTACAACACACTTATAAATAACAGCGTTAACAGTACGTAAGTGACTAAACCTGGAGACCGCACTGTTCCTCCTGGGCTCTTCAAAGAAAAGCCAGAATTTGAAGCTAACTCTTTGACTTCTTTCAATCAGAGAACATCAGATGAGAATTTTGGTTCTGAAATTTACCAAGTTTGTGACCTCGGGTCATTTAGTCATTAGTATTATCATATTGAAAATAATACTTACTCTCAGGGTGTTTATAAAGTTAGACATAATGCCTGGCTTAAAATAAGTGTTCTCAAGTAACAGCAGATTTTCTGCTACTGTTTGAGCTTCTATACATCCCAGCTTCAACATGATGAAGGAAATGTGTCCACCCTGGTGAATTGCTGAAAAAAGAAAGTTTTATAGCTAAAATCTAAGTGTAAGTACACAGAAATCTAAATATGCCCAACACATCTTTGAAAATTTTATTTAGTTAATATTTCTCCAACCTATATAATGAAGGGTCAAACCAAAAAATATAAAAACAAAATGGTTTTCTTACAGTGATCTATACCACACAAGATATAGCAAGAGAAAATTGAACATGGAAATAATAACAGTAGAAAAATAGGTGAAGAGAAAAATAGGTGAATAAAGTTCGTGTAAATAATGCATGCCATTAAGAAGTAGCAAGAGTAACATATTTGGCCTCGAGCTTCCTGGTAAAAATGCAAAGGATAAGATATAAGCTTAAAGTGTGTTGATTTTCTAAAAAAGGAACAATGGAAGACAAAAAAAAATTTTTGCCACTGTTACTGAGATCTGAAAGAAATTTCTTGTGTAGGTCTTTAAAATGGGAAATTTTTTGGAGGGTGTCAGACTCTTGATACAGGTTCAGGTCATGATCTCAAGATGGGATCTCTGCTTGGGATTCTCTCTCCCCCTGTCTCTCTGCCCCTCCCCAACTCGTGTGTGTGTGTGTGTGTGTGTGTGTGTGTGTGTAAAGATCTACATGTATGAAATCGGTAATACTGATTCCAAAGAAGTATAATCTATGATATGCATATTCTTGGTTTCTCGGTTTATCATCAGGATGTAGATAGAAACTGGTGGAAATAGATTATACTCCTTAGGAATTAGCATTACCCAAGTTCGTAAGTGTAGCTCCTTGATGAGACTTTTTTTTTATCCCTATATGTAGAGAAGAGGATTAAACCTTTACATCATATGGAACGATTTAACAAAAAGATAGATTCCATTTTTTCTTGTTTTGCTCAATAAATATTAGTTCCCCAATAGCAATGTTCATACATTTTGACCAAAATAACCTAGATGCAGCTCACTAGGAAATTCATATTCTGAAAGTTTTAACAGGTCTGTTAGGTTGCCCAGAGATCTAAGTTGTCTTTGAAGAGCATTGAAAGCCCATTGATATTTTATTGTCCAAAATATTCTAATTATTTGAGTTATACAGAAAGATCTTAGAGTTCAAACTTTTTTTTCTTATCAAGTATATTTTGTAATTTCCCGTAAGTCTAATTTTATGAGTTACACTTTGAAATGTTATAGTTTTGAATTCAAATTAATTTCAGGTAGGCTAGAGCCATACCTTTTGTTACTTCGCCAGCCTGTCTTTGACTTTTAGAACAGCATTATAAAACAGCTGTCAGCCTTATAAATTTTTATCAAGAATCGAGTTTGGGGAAAGCTATGCAAAAATATACATCTATTTAAGAACTAAATGCATTTATGATATAAATGTGGATCCACTGTGCCAATATGCTTGTAATTTTTTTTAAATTTTGTCTAATCTGTATGAAATGGAAATAATATAAATGCCTGCATAAGTTAGCAAGAAATTGGGGAGAATATTCTGAAGGGCTTTAAATATAGAGACATACTCCTCTGCCCAGGATGTTTCAGAGGTAGTTCTCTTAGTTTATTTTTAGAATTATGACTCTAGAATGCCATTTAGAAGGATTCTCAGTCAAATGTAAAAAAGAATGGAAGCCTAAAGGGAAGGGACAAGTGACTCATGGACATAAATGGGCTGGAGAATAGTTAGGTGAATCATGCATAACGGACATGAGAGTAGAAAAAAGGCTAGTGGAGAAAAAGGTTGAATTATAGAAGTAGAAAATGTCTGTATCCAGATTGTGGTGTCTATCTACACCAAATGGAGGAAATAATGTATTGAAATAACAGGAAGGATTAATGGTAATAATTTAGAAAAGGGGAGCATATTATGCAACGTTTTAGAGGGAGGATCACAGCAGTTACAGATAGCAATTCATGATTTTATAGACACATATGCACAAATAAACCCTCTATATAGGCATCTTTCAAAGATTGAGTTTTATTTCAGTATTATTCCATTCTTGGACACGCCTAAAAATCGTGAAATAATCCTCTACTTTTCGGCTTTCAAACCTGCCATTTTACTTTTATTCACTACTACACATTGAAATGGTTAATTTACAATTCAATACTACCTTAAACTATCTTTCAGGTTCGTTACAATAGCTCCAGTCTTTTAATCTTCAATATAATGTTCCATTCTATTTTGCTTTCTTGTGCAGGAAAAATGTTCACAACACATTGTGTTTGAATCCTACTCATTATTTCTTGACAATGAACACTATCTGCCACAAAATGGCATCATTTATTTCATTCATGTGAGCATTTTATTAGCCAAAAGTTTTTAATGATAAAATCAAGTAGTTTGAGGGTTCCATTGATCATATGATGCCAACTCATTTTTATGAACAATTTATAGTACTTCCCTTGACAAATTGGTAATGTCACAATTTACCCAGACTCTGCTGTTCTTTGAATACCTATCTGAATAGTGGTGTCAGTTCTAAAAATAAATAGAAGATAATTTTCAAAGAACTCAGGGATATCTTAAAACGTTTCTGTTACTTTTTATCGCAGAGACTTCTTAAACTTGTTTCATGAAAATGATAGTGAAATGTGAATATCTGGTAAAATCTGGAATATTAATGGACATCATAACTTTTGAAAGATACGATGTTTCAAATTTAAGCGATTAAGAGCTTGGGAAAGAGATTAAAATGATCCTGGCCTCAGGCGGTACATTAATTCTACACAGATCTGGTCTCATATGTCCTTCAAGAACCTATTTGAAATCCCCTAGTTTAAGACCTTTTTTTTTTTTTTTTGAATAATATGTCTTTTGAGGAACATTAGTACTGTCTTCTCAAAACTGATGTCCAATATGTCCCTCAGCTGACAATATCAAAAGATGAAGCGTATACGGACAGGCACTTATGTCATTTGTTCAACTAATTCAGGGGGCAAGGGGTGGGGACAGGAAAACTAGCATATTTGAGAGTAAGAGCTTTTTTATCGAAAAACAGTTTTGTAACAGCACGTTTTCCCCATCTTCTCATTATACAATATTGGCTCCACGGTCATCATAGTAAGAATAGATAAATACCTCTTCTTAACACACATAACTTTCAAATATTTGAATGTCATAATTCTTTACACACTTTGCAGAAAGATGCATATTTATAGAAATTATAAAACAAAAGTCTATACAACAATTTTAATTAAATTTAGAGCATTCCATTAGCTTTTAAGTATGCACAAAAACAATGAAATGATGTGAAATATTTGTTCATAATTTTAAGGCTAGGTCTAAATCAATAATTTTCCATTATATGCCAGATTTTCTGATGGTCATCAGAAAATGCGTGGTTAATGGTTGCAAAATTGCTACTTATTGTAGCAGATAGCAGGGAAATGTTTGTTTGGCCTATTTTATTTATTTTATTGATCAATCAGCTTCTTTGCTTTCTCCCTCATCTGAACTAACTTTGATATCTCACCACAATTATTACATTTATCCATCAAAAGTTCCCCTGTTTCTTGCCTTTTAATATACTATTTCCTGTCTACAGACCAGAATAACTTTATTAAATTGAAAACCACATCAGATCCCACCCTGAAAAATTCCTTTGAATGATTTTTATTTCTTTAAAAGTGGCTTTCAGGGGGTGGCTCAGTCAGTCAAGCATTTGACTCTTGGTTTCAGCTCATATCATGATCTCATGGTTTGTGAGTTCAAGCCCAGCATTGGGCTCTATGCTGAGAGCATGGAGCCTAGCCTGCTTGGGATTCTCTTTCTCCCTCTCTTTATGCCCCTCCCCTGCTCTCTCTCTCTCTCTCTCTCTTTCTCTCAAAATAAATAAATAAACTTTAAAAATGGCTTTCAGAATATTAAGGATTTTGGTTTATCAGAATTTTAATTTCACTTAATTTTTAGTACTCTATTTTCTTTTTTTTTTTTAAGTTTATTTATTTTTGAGAGAGAGAGACAGAGAGAGAGAGAGAGAATGAGTAGGGGAGGGATAGAGAGAGGGAGACACAGAATCCCAAGCAGGCTCCAGGCTCTGATCTCTCAGCACAGAGCCCGATGCGGGGCTCGAACTCAGGGACCGTGAGATCATGACTTGAGCCAAAGTCAGACGCTCAATCGACTGAGCCACCCAGGTGCCCCTTACTACTCTATTTTCAATTAGTAACACACTCCTCCACTTTAACAACACTTAAGTTACATTTTTCTTTTAGTTCCTTGACAGTATGAAGCATATTCCTACCTCAGGACCCTTGTACTTGCTGGTCAACCGCTGAAGTCATTTTCTGCATCTTTGCATGATGTGACATTTGACTCCAGTCAGGTTAGAGCTCACTGGATTCCTCACAGAGATGCCACTTTGATGTATTATCGCTTTTCTAAATTAATGATGATGACCTCTGTTGATGTTATTTCATTCACTTTTTAAATTGTATTTACAGAATTTGGACTGCAAGTCATATTTCCATGTTTAATTGATTTTTGGTTGCCCCCTCAACTAACAGAAAGCACACATGTGAAACGTGATCTTATTGCATTGTTTGACATGTTACCTCCAATATTTAGAGTGTCATGCCTGAAAGATGCTCAACAAATATTTGCTCAATAAATGGATGGATCAAAAACCAAGGAACATTTTATATGGAAAATAAATATAACTTAAAAAAGAATCTAATGCAAGTTTCCAGGCTCCTTCTGTTGTTTTTTTTTTTTTTTTCTTTTCTTTGTGGTTATTCTAGACTAGTTATTATAATTTTTACTTCTTTTAGGAATATAAAAATTAATTTACTATGGCAAAAATATATTTTTTAAATGTCTTTAATTTGAGAGAGAGAGGAGAGAGAGAGTAGGGGAAAGGCAGAGAGAGAGGGAGAGAGAGAGAGAGAGAGAGAGAGAGAGAGAGAGAGAGAGAGAATCCTAAGCAGACTCCATAATGCCAGTGCAGAGCCCAATGCAGGGCTCAAACTCACCAACTGTGATATCATGACCTAAGCTGAAATCAAGAGTAAGATGCTTAACTGACCAAACCACCCAGGCGCCCCTATGGCAACATTACTTTAAGTGTATAGCCCAGATTTAAGCTACTATGAGATACTACTAATATATTAATTTTAGGCATTAATAATCCTAAAAGTCAAACAGGACATAATAGATGCTATATCTATGATCTATTAAAGCACAGTTTAACTTCTTTTTTTAGTAGCTTTAAAAGAGATCAATTGGCAAACCAAGAAAAAAAGCATCTCAACTGAGCTTATCATAATTCATATCTTGAGGAAAAATAGAACCAGAAATAAGCGAAACTGACAGAATGGTAGACAAGAAATGCGCAGTTGAGTTGACAAGCTTAAACCAGCTCGACTACTAATTGATGATACCGGGTGTCATTGCAAGAGGATCAAGGATACTACAACAATGAAAGGATACTGGAGGATATGTTCATTCGCAGACAACTTGGTTGTATAAACCAGCCCAGGTAAAGCAAACAAAACAAACATCAAAGCCAATAACAGCAGAAACAATATAGGAGAAGAGAAATTAAGGAAGAGAAAGAATGAAAAAATATCTGAATCAAAGTGGAAGAAGTAAAATTATCTCTGATCATAGATCATATGATCGAATATGTAGAAAACTCACATATCTGGTCAAATGGTTTTTTAACAAGGGTGCCAAGATGAATCAATGGAGACACAATAGTCTCTTCAGTCAATGGTGCTGGGAAAACAGGATATCCACATGTAAAAGAATGAAGTGGGACACTTACTGAGCATCACATATAAGAGTTAATTTATTAGATCAAAGACCGTAAAGTAATTAATAAAACTATAAAATCTTGGGGCTTCTGGGTGGTTCAGTTAGTTAAGTGTGCAACTCTTGATTTAGGCACAGGTCATGGGCTCACTGTTCGTGAATTCAAGCCCCATGGGCTCTGTGCTGACAGCACGAGGCTTGCTTGGGATTCTCTCCCTCTTTCTTTGCCCCTTCCCAGCTCGTCTGCGCTCTCTCTCTCTCTCTCTCAAAATAAATAAATATTTAAAAAGTATAAGATCCTTAACAGAAAACAGAGGTATTAACAATATTGATTTGGCACCGATTTATTATATGTGACACCAATGTCAGAGGAAACAAAAGAAAAAAAATAGGCAAGTTGAACTTCATGAAAATTACAAACTTCTGTGCACCAAAGGGGACTACCAACACAGTGAAAAGGCAGCCCACAGAATGAGAAATATATTTGCATATCATATATCTGATAAGGCACTAACATCCAGAATATATAGAATACTCTTAAAACTGAATGACAGTAAAATCATCTGTTTCAAGAATGGGCAAAAAAAAAAAAAAAGATATATAAATAAGGTATATGAATGAGCAGGAAGCACATGTTAAGATGTTCAACACTATTAATAATTAGGGAAACATATTTAATATGTCTAATTAAATACTGTTTCACACCTATTAAGGAAGCTACTGTCAAAAAAAATAAAAAGAAAAAAAAAGGACAAGTCTTGGAAAGGATGAGAAAAAAATTGGAACATTTGTACACTCTTCAGTGGTTTCAAAATAGGTCATAAGTAGGTACATTAAATAAAACTTTAAAATTTGAAGGGAAAACATAAGAGATAATCTTTATCATTCTCTTTTTCTCTACGTGCATTGATTCAAACATATATACATATAAGTATAATTTTCACGAAAATATACATAAATGCATTATATGCATATATAAACATACATGTGTTTATTTGTGAATAGTTTTGAAAATAATTTATGGATATTATGCCTTTTTATAGCCAAACATGTTAGTGTCTATTTTCTAAGTGTTTTGGCAAACCGCAGGATCACTCTGGTTTGAGAATTCACCAGAAGGACTAACAGAACTGAGAAAAGCTGTTATTCTCACAGTTGGCGTTTTGTATGGCAAACAGATACAAATTAAATCAGCAAAGGAAAAAGGCATGTGGGATGGAGTTCAGGAAAGCCCAGGCACAGTTGTCCGGTCGTTCTCTCCCAGTGAAGTCAGTGAAGTCAGACAGGACTTCATTCTCCTGGCAACAATGTGTAATAACATGTACAAAGTATTGGCAACCAGGTAAGCTGACTCAACCCTGATGTGGAGTATTTTCACTGGGCGTCAATAATTTAGGCATGGAACACCCACGTGACTAATTTTAGTTACACTGTCTCTTGGTTTGACCTAATTGGCCGTTCATATTCCGATTTGGTCATTGACAAATGCTATCCAACATAGTAATATTCTCTTCCTTTATAATATCAAGTCTAAAATCAGGTATTGCCTTTAGCTATCAATTCTCTTTAATCTCCTTTAATTGGAAAAAGTTCATTAATATTTCTTGGTCTCTTTTGAGGTTATTTTTTAAAAATAATTAGCCCATCTTCTTTTTACATAAAATGTCTCAGTTTGAGTTTGTTAGTAATTTCTCTTTATTTTATTCAATAGGTTTTCCTTCCTCAACCAAAATACTCCACATAGGTCATGGTGTCATTTTCATGGTAAGACATTAAGAAGCCACAATGGGTATGTACCTTTTTGAAGACTTTTATTTTGGTCATCTGGTCAAGGTACTGTTTAACCTCCTCCCTGTATAGTCATGGTTTCTCCTGCAACCATAAAGTAATTTGCATGTAGAAAATAAGCCCAAGTCACCACCATCCACCTACCATGAAATGTAGCCATTACCGATAAGTACATACTATAGCTTCAGACTTCAGTTTGATAAAATGCTAATGGATTGGAAAAAATAGTAAGGAAAAAAAAAAGCACAGCTCTGGAAGACACAGTCTGGGTTTTATTTTTAGTACCACATTTGAGAGCAGTGCCACTTAGAGCAAGTCTATTTCTCTACCTATAAAAAATAAATAATAATTACCTTTAGTTAACAGGATTTGTATAAGGATTGAATCAGTCAAAAATGTAAAGCAATCAGTTCATTTGTTGATAAAAAGTTTTAATAAGAGTTAGCACCTATTATGAATATTATGTATGTTGTGGTTATTGTTAAAATTATTGTTTCTAAATATTAAAATGATGTAAAGTTTCCTTGTGTTTTTTTTTTCAGACACTAATTGTAATGCTTAGGTGAGTCAAAGTGACAAAATACAGGGTGGCTTCTTTAATTAGAAATTTGGAAACGATAAATTACTTGGATTAGGTCATTTCAAGGGAGAAAACTTATGAAACCTACAATAGTAATAATGGGTTCAATTGTATTTTTTAGAATACACACGTTTTTATTCATTCTGGTAATAAATGTGGGATTTGGTGCTAAATATCATGATCAGACAATTTCCTCTGGGAATGCTGCTCTTGAACTCTTTATCTTCTGATGCTGAGGCACATTAATTATAAAGGAACTTACTAGCAGTTTGCAGTGCACTTAATGAGTTGGGCAACTGACATCTCAATATGGAGCAGCTGCATTTAAATAGAGAAAAGATGATTGTGGGAAATTGTCTTAGAGGTCACTGAAAGTTCTCATTACTATAAAGGTCTCATCTATACCATGGTTGGACTTCCTTCCTTCCTTCCTTCCTTCCTTTCTTTCTTCCTTTCTTCCTTCCTTCCTTCCTTCCTTCCTTCCTTCCTTCCTTCCTTCCTT